>NC_092722.1:199674358-199721588 GCF_047496885.1 Scyliorhinus torazame
CTTGGTGAATACCGATGCAAAGTACTCATTAAGAATCTCACCCATTTCCTCTGACTCCACGCATAAATTCCCTCTTTTGTCTTTGAGTGGGCCAATCCTCTCTCTAGTTACCCTCTTGCTCCTTATATACGAATAAAAGGCTTTGGGATTTTCCTTAACCCTGTTAGCCAAAGATATTTCATGACCCCTTTTAGCCCTCTTTATTGCGCGTTTGAGATTTGTCCTACTTTCCCGATATTCCTCCAAAGCTTCATCAGATTTAAGTTGCCTAGATCTTATGTATCCTTCCTTTTTCATCTTAGCTAGTCTCACAATTCCACCCGTCATCCATGGTTCCCTAATCTTGCCATTTCTATCCCTCATTTTCACAGGGACATGTCTGTCTGCTCTCTAATCAACCTTTCAATGGTGAATATCGCTAACCTTAACTTTTATCAGAGCAAGCTTTATTCATCTCCGCCTGGAACGCTCCAATTGATTGCTGACATCCACACTGTTTTGGGGGAAAGAATGTTGCAGATTTTCCCACACCTTTGTGTGTAAAAGGGTTTCTGCAATTTGGATTCTTGGCTCATATTCATATTATTTTGGATTCCTTGTCAGTGATAGTTTTCCTGTATCCCACCCATTGAATCCTCAAATCATTTTAAACATCTAATTTGATCACCACTCAACCTTCTAAAGTGAAGGGAATACAAACATATTTCTGCAAACAAAACTATAATGTAAACCTTGATAGCATTCTGGCAAATCTCCTCGACCATTCCAATGCTTCCAACCCCCTTGAACAAAGAACAAAGAAATGTACAGCACAGGAACAGGCCCTCCAAGCCCGTGCCGACCATGCTGCCCGACTAAACTACTATCTTCTACACTTCCTGGGTCCGTATCCCTCTATTCCCATCCGATTCATGTATTTGTCAAGATGCCCCTTAAATGTCACTATCGTCCCTGCTCCCGCCACCTCCTCCGGTAGCGAGTTCCGGGCACCCAATACCCTCTGCGTAAAAAACCTGCCTCGTACATCTACTCTAAACCTTGCCCCTCTCGCCTTAAACCTATGCCCCCTAGTAATTGACCCCTCTACCCTGGGGAAAAGCCTCTGACTATCCACTCTGTCTATGCCCCTCATAATTTTGTATACCTCTATCAGGTCTCCCCTCAACCTCTTTCGTTCCAGTGAGAACAAACCGAGTTTATTCAACCGCTCCTCATAGCTAATGCCCTCCATACCAGGCAACATTCTGGTAAATCTCTTCTGCACCCTCTCCAAAGCCTCCACATCCTTCTGGTAGTGTGGCGACCAGAATTGAACACTATACTCCAAGTGTGGCCTAACTAAGGTTCTATACAGCTGCAACATGACTTGCCAATTCTTATACTCAATGCCCCGGCCAATGAAGGCAAGCATGCCGTATGCCTTCTTGACTACCTTCTCCACCTGTGTTGCCCCTTTCAGTGACCTGTGGACCTGTACTCCTAGATCTCTTTGACTTTCAATACTCTTGAGGGTTCTACCATTCACCGTATATTCCCTACCTGCATTAGACCTTCCAAAATGCATTACCTCACATTTGTCCGGATTAAACTCCATCTGCCATCTCTCCGCCCAAGTCTCCAAACAATCTAAATCCTGCTGTATCCTCCGACAGTCCTCATCGCTATCCGAAATTCCACCAACCTTTGTGTCGTCTGCAAACTTACTAATCAGACCAGTTACATTTTCCTCCAAATCATTTATATATACTACAAAGAGCAAAGGCCCCAGCACTGATCCCTGTGGAACACCACTGGTCACAGCCCTCCAATTAGAAAAGCATCCTTCCATTGCTACTCTCTGCCTTCTATGGCCTAGCCAGTTCTGTATCCACCTTGCCAGCTCACCCCTGATCCCGTGTGACTTCACCTTTTGTACTAGTCTACCATGAGGGACTTAGTCAAAGGCCTTACTGAAGTCCATATAGACAACATCCACTGCCCTACCTGCATCAATCATCTTAGTGACCTCCTCGAAAAACTCTTATCAAGTTAGTGAGACATGACCTCCCCTTCACAAAACCGTGCTGCCTCTCACTGATACGTCCATTTGCTTCCAAATGGGAGTAGATCCTGTCTCGAAGAATTCTCTCCAGTAATTTCCCTACCACTGAAGTAAGGCTCACCGGCCTGTAGTTCCCGGGATTATCCTTGCTACCCTTCTTAAACAGAGGAACAACATTGGCTATTCTCCAGTCCTCCGGGACATCCCCCGAAGACAGCGAGGATCCAAAGATTTCCGTCAAGGCCTCAGCAATTTCCTCTCCAGCCTCCTTCAGTATTCTGGGGTAGATCCCATCAGGCCCTGGGGACTTATCTACCTTAATATTTTTTAAGACACCCAACACCTCTTCTTTTTGGATCTCAATGTGACCCAGGCTATCTACACCCCCTTCTCCAGACTCAACATCTACCAATTCCTTCTCTTTGGTGAATACTGATGCAAAGTATTCATTTAGTACCTCGCCCATTTCCTCTGGCTCCACACATAGATTCCCTTGCCTATCCTTCAGTGGGCCAATCCTTTCCCTGGCTACCCTTTTGCTTTTTATGTACGTGTAAAAAGCCTTGGGATTTTCCTTAACCCTATTTGCCAATGACTTTTCGTGACCCCTTCTAGCCCTCCTGACTCCTTGCTTAAGTTCCTTCCTACTTTCCTTATATTCCACGCAGGCTTCGTCTGTTCCCAGCCTTTTAGCCCTGACAAATGCCTCCTTTTTCTTTTTGATGAGGCCTACAATATCACTCGTCATCCAAGGTTCCCGAACCTTGAGATAAAGGTTAATGGGATGTTAGCCTTTCTGATGACATTCATAAGCACCAACTCTGTCATTTCTGTATTTGAGCATCTGATTCATTGTACATTTCCAGTTTCATCATTTGCACATATTCCAATTTGGTCAGTGACTCTCGTGTGGACCTGTCTTGCACATTCTCTCTCTCGCATCTTTTTGTGCTCATGTATGCAGCTGCTCCTCACAGAAACTGTCTGACACTCTGCCGTTCCCTTATAGGTTGAGTGCCATTCGTATGCCATGCCTCCGGATTCGGGGAAGGAACCTATTGGGCACTTGATTTCAGCTGCTGTCAGGGGCCCGAGTACCCTTGGGCGATCAGAGAAGCTGGCAACCAGAACCGAGGGGATTTCTAAACAGTGTAGTGATGGTGAAGAGGAGGAAGAGGATGTGCTCAGTCACAGTCAGAGTGTGTCAGAGTCCGGCAGTGAAATGCTGGGCTTGCATCCAGCTGAACCGCTCGACCCCGCTGGATTGGAGAGCAATATAGCGTTTGTCATTGGGCCAAATTTGCCGTGTGGTTACGATGTAGAGCATTTTTCACTCTCTGACCTGGTCAAGTATATTCAGCCTTATTGTGATGCCAGTGGTGTCTTATGCCTGGGGACAGACACAGACTCGGCAGGGAGTGTGATTGAAGTTCAGGTGATCCAGGACGACGATCTGCAGCTGCCCATGGTGCTGGGTGAGGATGGTGAATATCGGATGGAAGCGATAGGTGTGAATGGCAAGGTGCTAGTTGCTGGTGAAGAGTCCGTGATGACCAAGGTCTCTGACCCAGAGAACCTGCCACAAGCCTCCAAGCCGGAGGAGGCCTTCCTTGGCCCATTGGTGCATCAGGGGGACCCTCCCGTCACCTTGAGGAGGAGAGGACGGCCACGGAAAACTGCAAAGCGTGCAGAGACGCTGGTCAGCGGAGCCCCGCGGGACATTAGTGAAAGACCAGGTGCACATTGCGGCCTCCAGACACGACTTCAGAGAGCAGCTGACAAGAGGAGAGCCTCCCGTGAGGCTCCGTCGCCGCAAGCAGGTGGCAAACAGGAGCCAGCGGCTCTTACTCTACAAGAATTCACACTTTTAGCCGATCAGATGGAAGAGGTGGAACTGGGTGAGCAGAGAATGCAAATCCGAGGCAGAGCAGCAGCCAGGAGGCAGAGGGCTGCAGGACGGGGTCCAAAGAAGCTGCCGTCACCGGAGATCCGGGCTGCAGGAAGAGACTGCAGCTTTGCCAATGCCGAGGGATGGTCAATGGAACCCCACCTGTGGTCTGCAGACATTCCTGCAAAACCGGCCACAGGCCGTGAGGAATCACCCGGCAATATTCTGGCCACGACGTTCCCGATGGCCGATCCGGCCCTGCCGTTCCCGATTGCTGATCCGGCCCCGAGATCCCCAATGGCCGATCCGGCCCCGACGGCCGATCCGGCCCTGACGGCCAGTCCGGCCACGACGTCCCCGATGACCGATCCGGCCCTGACGTTCCCGATTGCTGATCCGGCCCCGAGATCCCGGGCAGCCAGTCCGGCCACGACGTCCCAGATGACCGATCCGGCCCTGACATCCCGGGCCGCCAATCCGGTCCCGAGATCCCCAATGGCCGATCCGGCCCCGACGTCCCCGATGACCGATCTGGCCCCGAGGTTCCCGACGACCGATCCGGCCCCGACGTTCCCGACGACCGATCCAGTCCCGAGATCCCCAATGGCCGATCCGGCCCCGATGACCGATCCGGCCCCGACGTTCCCGACGACCGATCCGGTCCTGACGGCCAGTCCGGCCACGACGTTCCCGACGACCGATCCGGCCCCGATGACCGATCCGGCCCTGACATCCCGGGCCGCCAATCTGGTCCCGAGATCCCCAATGGCTGATCCGGCCCCGACGGCCGATCCGTCTCCGCCGTTCCCGACGGCCGATCCGTCTCCGCCGTTCCCGACGGCCGATCCGTCTCCGCCGTTCCCGACGGCCGATCTGGCCACGACGTTCCCGACGGCCGATCCAGCTCCATTGGACCCGACTACCGGTCCGGCCCCGACGGCCGATCCGGCCACGACGTTCCCGACGGCCGATCCGGCTCCCACGTCGCCATTTCCTGTTTGTGCTGGACTGTCTCCCGTGGTCAGCGAAACCACCAACAATGAACACAAACTGCGACCAATCAGCCTCCAGCAGTATCGACTGCGGCACCAGCAGCGGAAACCAGACCGAGTCCCCTCTGCACTCGCAAAGCCACGGAACGCTTGGCCCATTGTCCCCATTCAGTCCATTGTCCACGGGGAGCTCAGCGTTCTGCCCCTGCAACCCACTGGGCACATGCTCAACCCACAGAGCCAGGGGCATCATGGGAAGCCTTTGGCTCCTCCCACCAGAACCCTCTCCCCTCCCATTTTACCCCAGCCTATCCAGACCCTGGCCCCACCTCAAATACCAGCCGCGCCCAGCCAATGGCCAATCCCTCCTGCCCCCATCCTGGTCCCATCGCACTGTGTCACCCAAGCACAACTGTGCCGCATTCAGCCAAGCACAAAGCAGGAAGTGGCAATTTGTGCAATGCTCCAGGGGGAGCTGACTTCCACAGCCGAGACCCGGATCCTATCCGAACAATCTCAGCCAGCCCACACACCGTTTGTGCAGCCTACAGCAGCCCCCAGCCCACCTCTGATCCAGGGAGATCCCGAATGCCCCATCACAATTCCTGCAGCCACCGCAGTCGGGATGTGCAGTGCTGTCAAAGAGGAGCAGATTCCAAATCAACAGACTGACTTGTTGCAGGCTGAAGCTGACCAAACGTCCACAGTGCAGACCCTGCCCGTCAAATGTGCATCAGAGCAGCTGCTTCAATTATCCAGAGCAACCGTGGTGCAGGATGAGATTGATCCGGGCGCACGGAGCTCCGTGGAGGAGAGGACTGCAGAAGACATCCTCAAAGGTGTGTAAATAGCGGCTGAGAGTTTGAGGGTGGGTATGGAGTTTGCAAATGTCTGAGGAGGGCGTATCCCAATCAGCTGTGACCAGTGCCTGTCTTCGGTTCTGTCCATGTCTGTGAATATCTGCGGTGCGCCTTCTATCTTGGCCCTGGGCTGTAGGCTTTGGCAATGCCCCTTTGCCAGGCTGTGCCTCTGTAAAAGCTTATCCTTAACATGAGGACCACCACAGTCAACTTCCCGCATTACAGCTGGGCCCACTGTGTAGTCACATTTTTATCAGGGGTATTTGACCTGAAGCAGATCCCCTGTCCCGGGACATTAAGGACAGTTAGATTGCGCTACCTCGGATCAGCAAATGTTGGTCTGATCAATAACTGAAATCTCCAGGCTGTCGATAAAACATGAGGTTTGGTGGTAACAGATCTGCACATCCAGCTCCGTGTAGTCTGTGAAGAACAGTCCATTAATATGTTTAATCTCTCAGCCCACAGTGTAACTCAACGTGGCGTCTCTGCTCCAGCAGAGTATTGCCAAGGCCTGTCCCTTTGCCAAGGCCCTGTCTCAATTTGCTAATTACACACAGTTTACACTAATTACACACAATTTATGTTGATTCTGGTAACACGCTGACACTGCCAGCTCTCGCCAGGCTCAGGATTGGGAATTCCAGCTGATGTTTGAAATCCGAGAAGGAATTCCGTGCAGGAACTGCTGGTGGGAGCGCTGGGGTGGGCGGGGCGGGGCGGCCTGGCACTTGGGGGGGCGGCCGGACGCTGGGGTGGGTGGCGCGGCCGGACGCTGGGGTGGGCGGGGTGGCCTGACGCTGGGGCGGGGGGGGGTGGTGCGGCCTGACGCTGGGGTGGGCGGGGTGGCCTGACGCTGGGGCGGCGCGGCCGGACGCTGGGTAGGGCGGCGCGGCCTGACGCTGGGGCGGGGGGGGTGGTGCGGCCTGACGCTGGGGCGGGCGGCCGGACGCGGGGGCGGGGGGGGGTGGTGCGGCCTGACGCTGGGGCGGCGCGGCCGGACGCTCACCCAGGACCCCGGTCTCCTGCCCTGTTGGTACCCGGTAACCTGAAGTTTCCAGTTGCTTGGTTTTGTGGGATTTTGTGCTGCTCGTTGGGCAGTGGGTGAGCCGGGGGGGGGCAGTGGGTGAGCCGGGGGGGCAGTGGGTGAGCCGGGGGGGGCAGTGGGTGAGCCGGGGGGGCAGTGGGTGAGCCGGGGGGGGCAGTGGGTGGGCAGGGGCAGCGATATAGGTTGAGGTGGCAGTGGTCACTTACTGTTTCTCTCCCCCACTCCTGCAGGTATTGAGGCGGCCGATCTGATGAGTTTGTTGGAAAAGTTTGAAGTCACCGCGGGTGAGGAGAGTTTCTAAGGGGATGGGGGGTGGTAGATCATGCATGGGGCAGAGGCGAGCAGTGAGTGGTGTGGCGGGTGGACAGTGCGTGGGGCAGCGGGCGGGTGGGCAGTGGGTGGGGCAGCGGGCGGGTGGACAGTGGGTGGGGCAGCGGGCGGGTGGCAGTGGGTGGGGCAGCGGGCGGGTGACAGTGGGTAGGGCTGCGCGCGGGTGGACAGTAGGTGGGGCCACGGGTGGACAGTGGGTGGGGCAGCGGGCGGGTGGACAGTGGGTGGGGCAGCGGGCGGGTGGACAGCGGGTGGGTAGCAGTGGGTGGGGCAGCAGGCGGGTGGCAGTGGGTGGGGCAGCGGGCGGGTGGCAGCGGGCGGGTGACAGTGGGTAGGGCTGCGCGCAGGTGGACAGTAGGTGGGGCCACGGGTGGACAGTGGGTGGGACAGCGGGCGGGTGGCAGTGGGTGGGGCAGCGGGCGGGTGGACAGTGGGTGGGGCAGCGGGCGGGTGGCAGTGGGTGGGTGGCAGCGGGCGGATGACAGTGGGTAGGGCTGCGCGCGGGTGGACAGTGGGGCAGCGGGCGGGTGGACAGTACGTGGGGCCATGGGTGGACAGTGGGTTGGGGGTGGGTAGGGTCGCGGGCAGGCGGTGGGTGGGTGGGTGGGCCGGTGGGCAGGCAGGGGGCGGGGCTATGAGTGGTGACTGGGGGTTGTGCGTGGAGTCGGCAGCTGGTTGGTTGGTGTTCCTGATATTTTTCCCTCCCTTTGCAGTGAGCGAGAAGCTTCGCCCTGGAAACAGCAATGGGTGAGTGCAGACCCCGAGAAGCATCAGCCTGTCATAGAATCATAGAATTTACAGTGCAGAAGGAGACCATTCAGCCCATCGAGTCTGCACCGGCTCTTGGAAAGAGCACCCTACCCAAGGCCCACGTCTCCGCCCATTCCATAAAACCCTCCTAACCTTTTTGGACACTAAGGGCAATTTATCATGACCAATCCACCTAACCTGCACATCTTTGGACTGTGGAAGGAAACCGGAGCACCCGGAGGAAATCCACGCACACACGGGGAGAACGTGCAGACTCCACACAGACAGTGACCCAAGCCTAGAATCGAACCTGGGACCCTAGAGCTGTGAAGCAACAGTGCTAACCACTGTGCTACTGTGCTGCCCTCCCTCCACTTTCAGTCCTGTGGGGGGGAGGGGGCTGTGCCATGTTTGTCCTGGTGTCTCCGCAGCCTGAGTGCAAGAAGAGATGTTGGGAGGATGTGTAAGACATAGGGGCAGAATTAGGCCACTCGGCCCATCGAGTCTGCTCCGCCATTCAATCATGGCTGATATTTCCCATCCCCATTCTCCTGCCTTCTCCCCATAATCCCTGATCCCCTTATTAATCAAGAACCTATCTATCTCTGTCTTAAAGACACTCAGTGATTTGGCCTCCACAGCCTTCTGCGGCAAAGAGTTCCACAGATTCACCACCCTCTGGCTGAAAAAATTCCCCCTCATCTCTGTTTTAAAGGATCGTCCCTTCAGTCTGAGATTGTGCCCTCTGGTTCTAGTTTTCCAACAAGTGGAAACATCCTCTCCACGTCCACTCGATCCAGTGGTCCAATGTCTATTTTTGCCTCTCTCTCACCTTTTATATATTGAAAAAATTCTTCCTATCCTCTATGTTACCAACTAGTTTGCACTCCTATTTCATCTTCTCCTCCATATTGCTTTTTTAGTTGTCCTCTGCTTCCCGCCCCCTGGCCTCCCACTAATGCTCGCCACTTTGTAAGCTTTTTCTTTTGCTTTTATGCTGTCCTTGACTTCCCTCGTCTCCCACATTTGACTGTGTGGGGGTTTAGGAAGGGGACCAGTGTACCTGTGTTTGAAGGAGGAGAGGATGCGCATCCCAGACTATGTGGGGGGGGGGGGTGATGCTATTCTCTGCTGACAATTCTCTGAATCATGTTGTGTTTTCAGGTCGGAGGAGGACAGGAAACTATTCGACTACATCTTTGGAACGGAATTGGCGAGTACTGCGGGTAAGGTCCCAAACCACCCCAGCGGGGAAATGGGGCAACGGTGGGGTGGCTGGGTGGGCTGGCTGGGGGTGGCTGGGAGGGTTGGGTTGGGGAGGTGGGGAGGGGGTGGCTGGGTTGGGGAGATGGTGGCTGGGTTGGGGGGGCAGGTTTGGGGAGGTGGCGCTGTGGGTGGGTATTGGGGAAGGGTGTGATTGATTGGGGTGTATGCCGGGGTGGGGGGCCGTGCTGGGTTCGGTGGGGGGAGGTGGCGCAGTGGGTGTTATGGGGAAGGGTGTGAGTGATTTGGGTGTATGCCGGGTTGGGGGTGTTATGGGGAAGGGTGTGGGTGGAGTGTATGCCGGGATGGGGGGTGGGTAATGGGAAGGGTGCGAGTGGGGTGTATGCTGGGTTGGGGGCGGGTATGGGTAAGGGTGTGAGTGGGGTGTATGCTGGGTTGGGGGGCGGGTATGGGGGTGTGAGTGGGGTGTATGCTGGGTTGGGGTGGGTAGGGGGTGTGAGTGGGGTGTATGCTGGGTTGGGGGGGCGGGTATGGGGGTGTGAGTGGGGTGTATGCTGGGTTGGGGGGGCGGGTATGGGGGTGTGAGTGGGGTGTATGCTGGGTTGGGGGGGTGGGTAGGGGGGTGTAAGTGGGGTGTATGCTGGGTTGGGGCGGGTATGGGGGTGTGAGTGGGGTGTATGCTGGGTTGGGGGGGTGGGTAGGGGGGTGTAAGTGGGGTGTATGCTGGGTTGGGGCGGGTATGGGGGTGTGAGTGGGGTATCTGCCGGGTGATGTTGTCACTAGTTTGCTGGAGTAAGAGTCGGTTTATCGGATTGACTCTTTTGATGACAATCTGTCTCTTGGCAGGTTTGACGCCTCCAGCAACGCCACCTCAGCAGATTTGGACCTCAGTCGCTGCAGTGGGATTTCTCGGCAAGCGGAGGTTACAGGGAACAGCTGAACCTTTGTCAGGCTCTCCAATCAGGACCGTGAAGCTCATTGAACCAAAACCTCTGACTCAAAACAACCGGTCAAAATGTTTGAGTAACGAGAGCCTGCTGCCTCCCGAGACACCGCTCACTGCCTCCCTCGGCTTTGGGGACCATGCATATTGTTTACCCAGAGTTAGCAGCCAGCCATCATCGCACATCTGTCAGCCAGTCATGGCCCACCCAGATGTTGCCTGCCGCTGGAACGTTAAGCGCCAAGCAAGTATTACTATTAAACCCATTACCTGGTGGAATGGTCAGCTCTGGAGCCCCACTCACCGGGTCCTCACAGCTGAACAGCAGCAAGTGTCTGATCCTGGCAGCGATGAGAGCATATCCGATTTACAGGAAACACTGTGGGAAGATGGGGTGTCCTCCAACACACTTCCTACCGGAACAGCAAGTGTGGAACCTGGTAGGAGCTGTTCACAGGCAGTGGACAGAATGAATGTTGGATGTGACACTGCCCTGAAGCTGAATGGAGGCGGTCGTGTGACTCTATCTCCCTGTAGGAATGGGGAGGCCGAGGGGGACAAACCCTTCGATTCTCCCCATCATTGTTCAAGGACTCGGACCTCCCCACGCTACAGACGGCAGCGATATTCCAGCTCCTCCAGCTCTACATCCCGGTCCAGATCCCACTCCCCTGTAAGGAAGAGGAGACGGTAAGATTTAAATGAAAGCTCTTCGCTTGAACAAGCTGTTCCTCCTTGTGGGGAATTTAGAACGAGAGGTCACGGATATTGGTTGAGAGGCGGTAGGTTTAGAACTGAGGTGAGGAGGAACTACTTGCAGAGGGTGGAGAATTTGTGGAACTCGCTGCCCCATAGTGCGGTGGAATCTGAGTCATTAAATGGTTTCAAGAGGGAGATAGAGATATTTCAGATTTTTTAAAATAATGGGTTTAAGGGATTTGGGCACCAGGTGGGGAGGTGGATTTGAGAGCCGGAAGAGATCTGCCAGGATCTGATTGAATGACGGAGCGGGCTCGAGGGCTGAATTGCCGACTTCTCCGAATTCCTATGGTGATCCTCCAGGTAACAAGCGATGTAAACAGGACAGAATGGCACAGCGTGAGCGGGAAATGTGGCTTTGAAACACGCCTCTTGCATTTAAATAAATGCAATTACAAGGGTGTGAAGACTTGGTTACAATGGACTGGGGGAAATAGGAAATAAAGAGACGTGAAGCAGTGGCAGACTTTTCAGGAGATATTTTATCACTTCACAGAGATATATTCAATTGAGAAATAAAGACACAGGAGAATGCACCATCGGTGCTAATAAGAAAGTAAGGATGGTATCAAGTTGAAATAAAAGATGTACAATGCTGCAAAGATTAGCGCTTTCAGAGGGTCTTCAGAATTCACTTCCAGAGAGTCTTCAGAATTCACTTCCAGAGAGAGCAGTGAAGGCTGGGTCAGTGGATATAGTCGAGGCTGAGTTAAACAGGTTTCATGGACAAGGGAATCAAGGGCTATGGGAGACAGGCAGGAGTGGAATGAGAGGCGAGGGAATGTGTTGATGTTTGGCTATTAATCCCTTTCTGTTTGGGAACAGATACTGCAAGAGACGGTCCCGTCATTCCCGACACAGTTCACGATCCGATTCCAGATCCAGCTCGCGTTCTAGATCGTGTTCCAGATCCCATTCAGGATCTGACTCTGGATCCAGATCTCGATCCTCACAAAGACACAGTATTCAAATGAGGTGATGAATCTCACTTGTGGGGGGTGGGTTTTGGGAGCGTTGGCAGGGGAGGTATATCCCAGGGTGAGCATGCAGGTGGGTTGGGGGTTTGGCATTGCAGGGGATGGTGTCCTGGGGTAGTGGGGGGCAGGGGTTATTCCCAGGTTTGGGTGTCAGTACACGAGTTCAATGTCTGTCTGGAATAGGGTGCAGGGTGGGTGAGTGATTTGCTGGTGGGGATTCTTGCACTGGGTGTGCGGAGGGGGTTATTTCCTGGCTGTGACATGGTTTCCCTGGGTGATGGGCTACCTCTGGTGGGTGGGGGTCTGGGCTCTGTCCGAGCTGCTTTGTTTCCCTGTTCCATTGTTCCCGAGTACGTTTTAACAGTTGTTGTTCCTCCAGCTGTTTCACAGATGTTTATGATTCGTACTCTGAAGAACCACAAAGACGATGTTCCAGACACGAATCCCGTAACCGGCGGAGGGAGCTCGCTATCGTAAGCACAGTCTTCCACTACTGCTGCAAAGGCTTTGCCCAGATTGGACCAGCACTAATCCAGCCCCTCGCTCTGAAACCCAGACCCCCCCCCCCCCAGCCAGGCCCCTTGCTCTGAAACCCGGACCCCCCCCCCCCCCAAGCCAGGCACCTCGCTCTGTGGGACTTTTCTTATTCGAGAGTCACAAGTTAGCAAGGAAGGACCTAAAGAGAGAGCTAAGAAGAGCCAGGAGGGGACATGAGAAGTCTTTGGCAGGTTGGATCAAGGATAACCCTAAAGCTTTCTATAGATATGTCAGGAATAAAAGAATGACTCGGGTAAGAGTAGGGCCAGTCAAGGACAGTAGTGGGAAGTTGTGCTTGGAGTCCAAGGAGATAGGAGAGGTGCTAAATGAATATTTTTCGTCAGTATTCACACAGGAAAAAGACAATGTTGTCGAGAATACTGAGATACAGGCTACTAGACTAGAAGGGCTTGAGGTTCATAAGGAGGAGGTGTTAGCAATTCTGGAAAGTGTGAAAATAGATAAGTCCCCTGGGCCGGATGGGATTTATCCTAGGATTCTCTGGGAAGCTAGGGAGGAGATTTCTGAGCCTTTGGCTTTGATCTTTAAGTCATCTTTGTCTACAGGAATAGTGCCAGAAGACTGGAAGATAGCAAATGTTGTCCCCTTGTTCAAGAAGGGGAGTAGAGACACCCCTGGTAACTATAGACCAGTGAGCCTTACTTCTGTTGTGGGCAAAGCCTTGGAAAGGTTTATAAGAGATAGGATGTATAATCATCTGGTAAGGAATAATTTGATTAGAGTCAACACGGTTTTGTGAAGGGTAGGTCGTGCCTCACAAACCTTATTGAGTTCTTTGAGAAGGTGACCAAACAGGTGGATGAGGGTAAAGCAGTTGATGTGGTGTATATGGATTTCAGTAAAGCGTTTGATAATGTTCCCCACGGTAGGCTACTGCAGAAAATACGGAAGCATGGGATTCAGGGTGATTTAGCAGTTTGGATCAGAAATTGGCTAGCTGGAAGAAGACAAAGGGTGGTGGTTGATGGGGAATGTTCAGACTGGAGTCCAGTTACTAGTGGTGTACCACAAGGATCTGTTTTGGGGCCACTGCTGTTTGTCATTTTTATAAATGACCTGGAGAAGGGCGTAGAAGGATGGGTGAGTAAATTTGCAGATGACACTAAAGTCGGGGTTGTGGACAGTGCGGAAGGATGTTACAAGTTACAGAGGGATATAGATAAGCTGCAGCGCTGGGCTGAGAGGTGGCAAATGGAGTTTAATGCAGAAAAGTGTGAGGTGATTCATTTTGAAAGGAATAACAGGAAGGCTGAGAACTGGGCTAATGGTAAGATTCTTGGCAGTGTGGATGAGCAGAGAGATCTCGGTGTCCATGTACATAGATCCCTGAAAGTTGCCACCCAGGTTGAGAGGGTTGTTAAGAAGGCGTACGGTGTGTTAGCTTTTATTGGTAGAGGGATTGAGTTTCGGAGCCATGAGATCATGTTGCAGCTGTACAAAGCTCTGGTGCGGCCGCATTTGGAGTATTGCGTGCAATTCTGATCGCCGCATTATAGGAAGGATGTGGAAGCATTGGAAAGGGTGCAGAGGAGATTTACCAGAATGTTGCCTGGTATGGAGGGAAGATCTTATGAGGAAAGGCTGAGGGACTTGAGGCTGTTTTCGTTAGAGGGAAGAAGGTTAAGAGGTGACTTAATTGAGGCATACAAGATGATCAGAGGATTGGATAGGGTGGACAGTGTGAGAGCCTTTTTCCTCGGATGGAGATGTCTAGCACGAGGGGACATAGCTTTAAATTGAGGCGAGATAGATATAGGACAGATGTCAGAGGTAGGTTCTTTACTCAGAGTAGTAAGGGTGTGGAATGCCCTGCCTGCAACAGTAGTGGACTCGCCAACACTAAGGGCATTCAAATGGTCATTGGATAGACATATGGACGATAAGGGAATAGTGTAGATGGGCTTCAGAGTGGTTTCACAGGTCGGCGCAACATCGAGGGCCGAAGGGCCTGTACTGCGCTGTTATGTTCTATGTTTACCTGATGTGGGCATTGTTGGCTACGCCAGCATTTGTTGCCCTTCAGGACATGATGGAGTTTCCGTCTTGAATCGCTGCAGTCCCTGGCATGTAGGTACACCCACTGCAGTCAGGGAGGGTTCCAGGATGTTGACCCAGCGACAGTGAAGGAACGGCGATATATTTCCGAGTCAGGGTGGTGAGTGACTGGGAGGGGAACCTCCAGGTGGTGGGACTCCCAGGCAACTGCTTCCCTTGTCTGATCCCTGACCTTGGGTTCTCCCCCTGAGCACATAGTATGATCCCACAGCCTTTTACCCTTATTGATGAGTGTAGGTGTAAATAATGTTTGTGCCACAGAGTCTGAGCCAAGGGGCAAGATTTCCATTCACATCTGGATCTGTTTCCAAACAGGAGGAACGCCGGGTGGTTTATGTGGGGAAAATTCGGAATGGAATGATGTGTGAAGAATTGAGGAGGCGATTCGAGGTGTTTGGCAAAATTGAGGATTGCAACATTTATTTCAGGAATGAAGGGTAAGAGGGGAATGTGTTGGGTGTTGATCAGGGAGGGTTCCACTTGCTGTGCCCACGCTGAAATATTGTACCAAACTGCAGAAATGTTTGGAATATATTAGTGATGCCCTGGGCACCTCCCAGTTTGAGTTGATTCCGTAAAGCAGCTTCTGGCATCGACGGTCAGGTTTCTGCACTGCTTTCCCCACTGGGCGCATTGTGACTGTTACCTGCTGTCCTGTGGAAATTTGGTTGAACAGCTTCTGAGTGAGAATCTTAGCAACTGGCCATGAATTGTGAATCAGTTTTTGAATCTTCTCTAACTGGAGGTGATTTCTTTCAGAGATAACTACGGGTTTGTTACGTTCCGTTACACCTGTGATGCATTTGCTGCTATTGAGAATGGCCAGACGTTACGTCAGCCCGACGAACTGCCCTTCGACCTGTGCTTCGGTGGCCGCAGGCAGTTTTGCAAAAGCAATTATGCAGATCTAGGTGAGTTCAGGAAAATGCAAACTGAGATATTAACCTTCAGTTTTACACTCCCTCTTCTCTCCCCCTCCCCCCCCAAAACTAACCAGACGTCCTCTGACACCCAGAGTTGCTTCAATTCACCTCTTCCAGGGAGCCTTACAGACGTGACTACCCAGTACTGGAGGTGAATATTGGGGTCCTTGTCGTATTTGGGGAGGTGCTTATTCCATTCATTGGATGTGGGAGTCGCTGGCTAGGCCGGCATTTATTGCCCATCCCTAATTGCCCTCGGGAAGGGTGGTAGAGAACCACTTTTTGGAACCGCTACAGAATATATGGTGTTGGGAGTTCATGATTTTGACTCTGTGACAGTGAAGGAACGACAATATATTTCCAAGTCAGGGTGGTGAGTGACTTGGAGGGGAACCTCCAGGTGCTGATGTACCCAGGGCTCTTGTCCTTCTAGATGGCTGTGGTCGTGTGTTTGGAAGGTGCTGTCTAAGGAGCCTTGGTGAGTTACTGCAGTGCATCTTGTAGATGGTACACACGGCTGCTATTGCTCTTTTGTGCTGGAGGGTGAATGTTGAAAGTGGTGTATTGGGTGAAGCAGCTGAGGTTGGGGCCGAGGACACTACCCTGAGGAACTCCTGCAGTGATGTCCTGGAGCTGAGATGATTGACCTCCAACCACCACAACCACCTTCCTTTGTGCCGGGTATGACTCCAACCAGCGGAGAGTTTTCCCCCTGATTCCCACTGACTCCAGTTTAGCTCGGGCTCCTTGATGCCGCACTTGATCAAATGTTGCCTTGATGTCGAGGGCAGCCACTCTCACCTCACCTCTGGCATTCAGCTCTTTTGTCCATGTTTGAGCCAAGGCTGTAATGAGGTCAGGAGCTGAGTGATCCTGGCGGAACGTCCTGCTGGGGAAATGCTGGGTTGCTCCTCACTATTACAGCAAATTGTGATATTTCAGAAAGTAATTGGGGAAATTTTCTCTTTCAGATTCCAGTCAAGCCAACTTCAGTTCTTACTCAACCAAAAGCAAGTTTGACTCTTTAGACTTTGACACTTTACTAAAACAGGCCAAACGGAGTCTTCGGAGGTGACAGCAGCGAGAATGGAGGAGGAGTGCGGGAGAGGGAGAGTCTGAGGGACATGGAGGAGGAGTGTGGGAGAGGGAGAGTCTGAGGGACATGGAGGAGGAGTGCGGGAGAGGGAGAGTCTGAGGGGACTGTGTGTCTCCTGTTTACATGCTGCTACTGCATCAGATTGAAATTTATATAAACTGTGTGACTGCCGATCTGCAAGTGGTAACTTGCATTCCTTGACCAACTGTGTCAAGCACCGCACACCTTCGAGTGGAAAAATAAATCCTCTTTTAAAAAATCTAATAAAATATCACAAATACTAAATGCTATTGCTCATCATTTCAAAGCATAATTTGAGGGAAAAGATGCCTGGGCGGGATGGAGGGAGCGGGAGGCCCTGGGCGGGATGGATGGATGGAGGGAGCGGGAGGGCCAGGGGGGTGGGGGAGCAGGAGGGGCAGAGGGAGTGGCAGGGCCAGGGGGGAGCGGGAGAGCCTGGAGGGAGTGGCAGGTCAGGGGGGAGCGGGAGGGCCTGGGGGGGGGGGGGGGGGCGGAGGGAGTTGGAGGGCCTGGGGGTGAAGGGGAGGGACTGTGGGGGGTGGAGGGAGGAAGCAGGAGGGCCTGGGGGGGGGGAGCGGGAGGGTCTTGGGGGGGGGGGGGAGCGGGAGGGTCTTGGGGGGGGGGGGAGCGGGAGGGTCTTGGGGGGGGGGTGGAGCGGGAGGGTCTGTGTGGGGGGGGGGAGCGGGAGGGTCTGTGGGTGGGGGGGGGGGAGGAAGCAGGAGGGCCTGGGGGTGAAGGGGGGGAGCGGGAGGGTCTGGGGGTTGGAGGGAGGAAGCAGGAGGGCCTGGGGGGGGGGGGTGAGGGAGGAAGCAGGAGGGCCTTGTGGGGGGGGGGCGCGGGAGGGTCTGTGTGGAGGGGGGAGAGCGGTGGGGTGGGGGGGGGGGAATTGGGGGAGACACACAAACAGGTCAGTGAGGCAGAGGTTCACTCCCAGGAACCTGGTCTGTTTCTCCAGCTCTTGTCTTCTGTTCTTGAGAAGTTGCCTCTTTTTCCCAGACCAATGTGATTGGAAGTCTGGTGAGTGTAGTTTGGTGGTCTGTATACCACCTCATGAGAGAGTAGGGAGTGAAGGTAGCACAGTGGTTAGCACTGTTGCTTCACAGCACCAGGGTCCCAAGTTCGATTCCGGCTTGGGTCACTGTCTGTGTGGAATCTGCACGTTCTCCCTGTGTCTGCGTGGGTTTCCTCCGGGTGCTCCGGTTTCCTCCCACAAGTCCTGAAACATCCCAAAGAAAACTCCCAACAGGTTTGCCAAACATGATCTCCCTTTCATAAATCCATATTGACTGCCCAGTAAAATCATTAATTTTGAAGTGTCCAGTTATTACATGCTTCAGAATAGAGTCCAGCATTTCCCTCCTATTGATCAAAGTGAACGTGTCCATAGTTCCCCATTTTTTCTCTCCCTCTTTTAAATAGCGGGGTTACATTTTGTACCCTCTGGTCTGCAGGAACTGTTCTAGAATCTTAAAATTTTGGAAGATGATGACCAATGTATCCATTATCTCTGTAGCAACCTCTCCCAACACTCTGGGATGTAGAGGCCTGGGGATTTATTAACTTTCAGTCCCATTAATTTCTCCAGCGCTACCTTTTTCACATACTAATTTCTTTCAATTCCTCATTCCCACTAGTCCTTAAATTCTCTTGTATTTCTGAGATTTTTTTTGCATCTTCCTTCATGAAGACAGAAAGTAGTTATTTTGTTTCTCTGCCATTTCCTTATTCCCCAGTATAAATGTTCCTGTCAGTTTGTTATGCACCCACATTGTTCTTTGCTAATCTTACCCTTTTTATTTACCTGTAGAAGCTTTTGCAGTCCATTTTAATGTTTCTTGCTAGTTTTCATTTATATTCTCTGTATTTATTCAGTTTCTTGGTCCTACTTTGCTTAATTCCAACATAATCCCAATCCTCAAGTTTAATACCTTTTTGACAGTGTCATAACCTCGTCCTTTGTTGTAATATAAAAACAAATTACTGCGGATGCTGGGATTCGAAACAAAAACGGAATATTCTGGACAATCGCAGTGTCGAGAGAGAGAAGAGAGTTAATGTTTCAAGTCTGGTTGACTTTGTCAAAGCTGGAGAGAAATGGAAATAGGGTCAGATTAATACTGTAGTGGGGAGTGTGGAGCAGTGGAGCTGGGTAGAGGGCCAGTGATTTGTGGAGATTGACAGAAAGAAAAGGAATGTTAATGGAGGTGATTGAGGCTAAGAAGGGGCTGATAGTGGCACATAACGAGATTAGGATGTGCGAATGGCAGAACAAAGGTTAAGTGTCAAAGGGCAACTAGAAAGTTAGCCCGAGTGGAGTGGGGGGAGGGGAAAAGATCAATGGAAGAAATGATAAATTGATAGAAATAAACATGGGGTGAAGGTGGAGGAGAGAGTTCACAGTCTGAAGTTCTGGAGTCTATAGAATTTTGGAAGATGATGACCAATGCTTCCGTTATCTCTGTAGCAACCTCTCCCAACACTCGGGGGTGTAGATCATCAAGTCCCAGGGATTTATTAACTTTCAGTCCCATAAATTTCTCCAGCCCTACTTTTTTCCGTGCTGGGCAGCACAGTAGCACACGTGGCTAGCTTTGTGGCTTCACAGTACCAGGGTCCCAGGTTCGATTCCCCGCTGGGCCACTGTCTGTGCTGAGTCTGCACGTCGTCCCCGTGTGTGCGTGGGTTTCCTCCGGGTGCTCCGGTTTCCTCCCACAGCCCAAAGATGTGCAGGTTAGGTGGACTGGCCGTGCTAAATTGCCCTTAGTGTCCAAAAAAGGTTAGGTGGGGATAGGGTGGAAGTGAGGGCTTAAGTGGATTGGTGCAGACTCGATGGGCCGAATGGCCTCCTTCTGCACTCTATGTATCTATGTATGTTGAACTCAATGGTAAGTCCGGAAGGCTGTAACGTGCCTAATGGGAAGAAGAGGTGTTGCTCCTCCAGTTTGCTCTGGGCTTCACTGGAACATTGCAGCAGGACAAGGGCAGACATGTGGATGTGAGAACAGGGCGGTGAGTTAAAATGGCAACAGGAAGATCAGGGTCCTGCTTGCGGACGGCCCGGCGTGTTCTGCAAAGTGGTCACCCACAAAGTTTAGTCTCTCCAATGTAGAGTAGACGGCACTGGGAGCAGCGAATGCAACAGACCAGATCGAAGCAGGAACACGTGAATTTGCGGTGGCAGCGACCAGCAGCAGTAGAGTGGGACAATGTCCCATTTGGGAGGAAGAGATCAGGAAATGTCTCAAAGGGAAAGGATGGCCCCTTTGGAATGAATTCTGTGACAACGAGGATTCAGGGCCCGGGAGTATAGGACATACTTCGTGGGAGAACCTGAGCGAGATCCACAAAAAGAGCTTAGGGAAAGCTCGCAAGCCGATGGCAATCGTGTCCTGCTTGGCACAATTGCGAGGCACAGAGGAGGTCGTAGGACGCTCCGGAAAGAAGTAGAGGGCATACATCGGATGAGTAAGGTCGATGTAAGCGAGGTAGAAAAGGAGAATTTAGACTTGAGAAGGAAATTGGCAGCAAAAGATGGAGAGGTGGATGACGCCAAAAGGGCTCACCAGTCTTGTTTGGCGCACTTAAGCAGCTTTCAGTCGCAATACGAAAAGGCCTATCAGGACACGCAACGTGCAGTCCTGGTACGAGAAGAAACGGAAAAACAGGTAGCGGCATTACAAAAACAATGTAGTGACCTCAAGGCAGCATTAAGAGCACTCCATGCTACCACCACAGAACAAAGACAAAGCACATTAGACCACGTAAAGTGCCGGAAGCAGGTTGCAGAGCTGCAATCACTGCTTTCTGTTCAGAAAGGTTTTCAGGAAACCTTTGGAGAAAGATTAGATCAGGAAGACGGCCCTGATTGGGAAGAATTGAATGAAACAGCGCAGAGATATGTTCAGGGAACATGTGCGCAGGGAAAGCCACAAAAGAGAAAAGCGCCCAACCCCCCACAGAGCAGATAGTTCAAGCTCCAATTAACCCAGTAACCACCCACCGCACAGCCACATCGGACGATACGGAATTTCTATATTCCACGCCCTTAACAGTGACCCAATTACGGGATGCGTGCGATAAGATCACACCGTTCCTCCCCACCTCAGACCCCCACCATTTCTTTGCCACAGTTAAACATCAGGCGACCATGTACGGATGAGCGACAGCATGTAAAGCTCAGAGTTTTAAGTTTAGACCCTTCAGTAGCAGCAGCCCTTCCCGTCCCACAGAATGTAGGAGGAGGCACCCTTGCAGAAATGCATATCGCGATCCTGGATGATCCTAGACGCGATCGGGTATAACCGGGGTGACCCCGTAGATGGCCTCAACAAATGTAGGCAAAATAAATCCGAGCACCCCACAGCGTTTGCTGGACGCCTGTGGATCCACTTTGCAGCAGACTTAGGAGACTTAGACCGTGCCCATTTGTCCCCAGACAACACGGCCAAATGGACCCGCACCCTTATCTCCCATGCCACAGAAACAGGACAGAAAGCTTGCACGAGTTATAATCCCTCAGAGGAGGCCCATAACGACAAGTGGGTAGTGAAAAGATTGTCCCGCGCTTGGGAGCAATCTGTTCATAGTAAACCCGCAGTTAAGAATCCCGAGGAAAAGCAGGCCAGCGCAGATATGCAGGGAGTAAAAACCCACCAGAACCCCGCATGGGTGAATGAGGGAAAGAACAGCCCCCCACCCAAGTCACAGGAGTGTTACAACTGCGGAGAGTTGGGACACGTCACAAGAGAATGCAATGCCCCTAGAAAGCCACCGAGAGCCCAGCAGACGGGCACTCTGAGTAAGAAAAAGACAGAGCCCATTCATAGTGTTAGCGCCCGTTCGGATCAGACGGACTTGACCAGAACAGACTGACGGTGTACGGGCTCCCCCAGTTGGGTCTGTGACATCCTTTGGGATCGGTCCAGACGGCCGGTAGTTGCAGCATAAATTCGGGTACAGCCCATCAAATTTCTCTGGGACACAGGAGGGCCCCGCACCACAATAAATTCCTCCACCCAAAAGACACGATGCCCACTACAGCCACCATCACCCTCAGCGGCTTTACAGGCCACTCACAGCAGGGACACATCACAGCCCCTGTACCCATTCAAATCGGTAACATAACCACCAAGCACCCCATGGTTTTAGTTGACCTGCCCCACACAGCAGAACACATTCTGGGAATCGATTTCATGAATTCCCATAATCTTTCATTCGATCCAGTCAACCAGTGTGTCTGGAAGATGGCAAAATCCGCAAGAGCCCCCGCAACGCTCAACATAGGAGAGTACATGAATAAAATTAGCGCAGTAGGCGAATTTTGGATCAACCCGACCACGCTTAGCACGAACAAGCAGGTTAGGGCAGTTCTGCAAAAGAACAGGGCAGCATTTGCGACCCACAAGCACGACTGTGGACAGATGACTGGCTCCGTACAAATAACAGGACCTGACCCTAGACCCCCAAAACAGTATGGATTTCCCCAAGAGGCAGAGGGAGAAATCTCCACGGTAATAGAAAGCTTATTAGAGCAGGGCGTACTTAGATCAGTAGCCTCCACTAATAATGCCCCGATTTGGCCAGTGAGGAAGCCCGATGGATCATGGCGACTGACCATCGATTACCGGGAACTCAACAAAATCACCCCCACAGTAGCAACAAGTCCCGAGACCATGCTCAAGCAGGGACTCAATTCCCGATTCTTTACGGTTTTGGATGTCAGTAATGGATTCTGGTCCATTCCATTGGCAAAGGCGTGCCAGTACAAATTTGCCTTCACTTTCAGAGCGTAGCAGTACACGTGGACATGCCTGCCACAAGGATTCCACAACTCCCCCTCCATTTTCCACCGACAGCTGGCAAATGGCTTAGCCAAATTCTGTCACCCCAAATGTCTGGTCCAGTATGTAGACGACCTACTACTGCAGACAGACACCAAGGAAGAGCACATTGAGCTTCTGCCCGAACTCCTGGAACTCCTACACTCAATCGGTTGTAAAGTTAACCCCAAAAAGGCCCAGATTTTGGAAGAAAAAGTGATATATTTGGGAACAATTATCACGCACGGTAAACGCGAGATCGAGCATAAAAGAATTGACTCGATCGCTAAATTGCCCTTTCCTCAGAACGTTTCAGCCCTCCGGTCGTTTTTAGGACTGGTTGGCTACTGCCGAAACCACATTGACGGTTTCGCCAGCAAGGCAGCGCCCCTCTCAGACCTCCTAAAGAAAGGAGCCCCCTGGGAATGGCTTCCGCAGCATACGGATGCTGTGGACTCTTTAAAACAGGCGCTCATAGCCGCCCCCGCACTACAAGTTCCAGACCCGCTTTCCCCTTACGCCATAGAGGTAGCGACCACAGACCGCACCCTTTCAGCCGTGCTCCTGCAGGAACGGCACGACCAGTTGCTTACGCCTCCAGATTGTTAGATGCTGTGGAGCAGGGATTTTCAGCCTGTGAGAGTCACCTGCTCACAGTATTTTGGGCAGTCCAGTATTTTTCGTACATTACCGGACTGAACCCCATCACAATTCTCACCGAACACACCCCCACCCAACATTTACTGGACGGTACAGTAAGCCAGATTAGAGCAGCGAGATGGACCCTTCTCTTGCAGGGACAGGACATCACTGTGAAAAGGACAAAGACACACACCTATTCAGCCGACAATTTGCAGTACCCCGGAACCCCCCATGAATGCGAAATTATCTCTCCACACCACAACACAGGCCCCTTTATCGCTAAAACACCCCCCTGAAAGATAGGTTGTTCAACCCAGAGCCCCCAGCACACGGACACGTGTGAGCCCATAAAGATCTATGTGGATGGATGTTCCACAGTCTTGGATGGGAAGCGCATAACAGGTTGCGGTATCTATGTCGAGGACACGCAGGGACGCGCCCTTGAGGAAATATCGTTAGAACTGCCAGGCCACTTAGGCGCGCAGGCAGCAGAGCTCTCGGCCATCGCATATATAGTTGAACACCCAGATTCCTTCTCCAGCCCAGCAGACATATACTCGGACAGCCTCTATGTCTGTAACAGCCTCACGGAATTTCTGCCCCTGTGGGAAGCAAGAGGATTTGTTTCCGCAGATGGAAATCCCCTCCCCTCAGCCCCATTGCTCCGTCATATTTTAGAGAGAGCACAGAACAGGACTTTTAGGATAATCATAGTCCGCAGTCACCACCGTTCCAACCCCCCCTGGAAATGTGAAAGCCGACGCACTGGCCAAAGCAGGTTCCAGGCATGGATACCTTTGGACGCCCCCCGAGAGCGCACCAGTGAGCGCAGTTCAGGTCACACAGACAAAGATCGAGGATCTAGTGGAGGCCCAGAAGCAGGACAGCAATCTCAAGGAGATTGTAAAAGGACAATATCCAGCTCCCTATGAGAGATTTAGAAATACACTGACCACACATGACGGTGTTAAAAGACACCCTTTATGTGGTTCCTGAACAGGACAGGAATCAATTGATTTGTTTGTTCCATGACGGTCATGGACATCAGGGAATCGATCCCACTACAGCCCACCTCAAACAGCTCTGTTGGTGGCCGAATTTAAAGGATGATGTAAATCACTACATCGAGAATTGTCTTATCTGTGCCCAGAATAATCCGGACAGATATGCCAAAAAGGCTCAACTCAGCCACACCCGACCCGTTAATGGCCCCTGGACTAACCTCCAGATTGATTTTATAGGACCATTGGCCCCTTGCAGGAATGGCTATAAATATGTACTTGTGGTAATTGACACATTTACGAAATGGGTGGAAGCATTCCCAGCCCGCAGAAACATCGCAAAAACCACAGCCAAGATTTTGACCCACCACATCTTTACAAGATGGGGACTCCCCCGCAGCATTGAATTTGACCAAAGTTCCCATTTTACGGGACGTGTCATGCAGAACGTCCTCACGATATTTGGCATCACACAAAAATTCCACATAGCAAACCACCCACAGTCGAGTGGTATTGTGGAGCGCATGAATCGGACCCTAAAATCCACCCTCAGAAAAATGGTCCAGCAGAACAACACCACTTGGGACACCAGGTGGCAGCAACCTAAAGGTCGCCGAAACAAATAAAAACGTTTTGAAATGAAAAATGCCAAATGAGGTGCGTATGGGCCGCGACGGGTAAGATTTGGATGGAGTCCCCGGGTAGGACGGCTACCAATGCCGTATCTCCCCTACCCGAGTGTGTTTGACCAACGGGGGGGTCCCCAGGCAGGGCGGGTCTCACGCCATTTCTCCACTGCCTGAGCAACCGACAAGAACGGGCAAAAATGTAGTCATCGTGGTGGGGCTGCCATAGTGATTCTATCCTCGAATCACAAGAGCAACTACGATCGGGCGTCTGATACCCGAACCAGTATCAGCTGAAGTGTCTGCAGACAAACTAGTTCCACTGAACAAGCGTCTGGTCTGCTGACCAGGTATCTGCAGATAAGTTGGTTCCGCTGAACAAGCGTGTGGCCGCGGTGGGTCTCTGAGGGCAAGAGCTCAGAACTTTCAGGTGAATGGGTGTGTGACAGTGAGAAAAATTCTCCTGTCGGACGAACAACATAAAACATCCTGCAGGTTCCATCAGGAAGGACAACACTTCTCCCAAGTGTTTCCTTTGAACATCATGTGGACACCTCAGTTCTCTGTCGCGAACAGTGTCGCCAAGGGGTTGGCGGTTTGGGAGTCAGACTCGAGGTCGTCCCCTTCTCCCGGGTGCCAAACTCTGGAGTGGGTTAGGGCTGAAAGGGCTGCGTGGTGTGAGTTGGGGTTGCTTTCGTCGTTGCGGACGAGTCTGTAGGAATTTTCGCGGTGCCAATAAGTTGTGTTGAGATGTGTGGGGACAAAGTTGGGGTCGTCCGTGTGGTTCGGTGGTCGGTGGTGGGATTTGTTTAGAAAAGTGATCATGAAGGGATCACTGGGATCGTAGTCGGAGTCGCTGGGTGTGGGTCCGGTTGTATGGGGATAGTAGGGAGGCGTGCTGTGGCTGTCGTCAGAGTCACAGTCGCTGTCTCTGCTGCTGCAGTCTGTGGGCGTTCCGGGGCGGAGTGTAGATTTCGGGGGTGGAGTCGAGGGCGAGTCCGTGTCTGGGCTGGACGTGGTGGGGGTTGGTCTGGTTACGTTGGCTGTGGGCGGGGTGTGGGCTGCTGCGTCAAGCATAATGTGGTGGGCGTGGTTTGACTGTGCTCCATAAGCCTTTAGCTGGTTTATGTGAAACCAGGCAGTCTTACCATTTGGGTATTTGATTTTGTAAACCGATGGGCTTACTTTATCCGTAATGGACTACGGACCCGAGTATTTTGGAGACAGGAATGTGCTGGGGTTATATACAGACAACATCACTTGTTGTCCTATATCATACTCCGTTGCAGCACTGTCTTGTCGAAACAAGCCTTGCTCTGTTTCTTTTTGGTGCCCAATTTAACTGCGGCTGCTAACTGAGCCGTTTTTACATTTGCAACTACTTGCTCCACGGCTTTCTCGTGGGTGAGAGCCGTAACTTCAGGGCTGGTCAGGTCTAAACCTAACAAGTATTCTGTCCCTTTCATGGGGCGTCCAGTCATAAGACTGTGTGGGGTGTAACCTGTAGAGGTGGAAACAGTGTTATGCAAAAACATCAGCGCAAACGGGAGGACTGAGTCCCAAGTGGTGTTGTTCTGCTGGACCATTTTTCTAAGGGTGGTTTTTAGGGTCCGATTCATGCGCTCCACTATACCACTCGACTGTGGATGGTACGCAATGTGGAATTTTTGGGTAATGCTAAATATCGTGAGGACGTTCTGCATGACCCGTCCCGTAAAGTGAGAACCTTGGTCCGATTCAATACTGCGGGGGAGTCCCCATCTTGTAAAGATGTGGTGGGTTAGGATCTTGGCTGTGGTTTTCGCGGAGTTGGTGCGGGCTGGAAATGCTTCCACCCACTTTGTAAAAGTGTCTATGACCACCAGAACATATTTATAGCCATTCCTGCAAGGGGGCAATGGACCTATAAAATCAATCTGGAGGTTAGTCCAGGGGCCGTTAACGGGTCGGGTGTGGCTGAGTTGTGCCTTTTTGGCATATCTATCTGGGTTGTTCTGAGCGCAGATGAGGCAATTCTCAATGTAATAGCTTACATCTTCCTTGAGATTTGGCCACCAACAAAGCTGTTTGAGGTGGGCTGTGGTGGGATCGATTCCCTGGTGTCCATGACCATCAGGGAATAAACAAATTAATTGGTTCCTATCCTGCTCGGGAACTACATAAAGGGTGTCCTTTAACACCACACCATCATGTGTGGTCAGTGTATTTCTGAACCTCTCGTAGGAGGCTGGAAACTTCTCTTTCACAATCTCAGTGAGAGCGCTATCCTGCTTCTGGGCCTCTACTAGATCCTCGATCCTAGTCTGCGTGACTTGAACTGCACTCACTGGCGCATTCACTGGGGCGCTTTCGGGGGCTTTCCAAAAGTACCCATGTCTGGAACCTGCCTTAGCCAGCGCGTCGGCTTTTACATTTCCAGGGGGGGAGGAACGATGGTGGCTGCGGACTTTTATAATCCCAAAAGTCCTGTTCTGGGCTTTTTGTAAATTATGGCGGAGTAATGGGGCTGAGGGGAGGGGTTTCCCATCCGCGGAAACAAATTCCCACAGGGGCAGAAATTCTGTAAGGCTGTTGCAGACATAGAGGCTGTCTGAGTATATGTCTGCTGGGCTGGGGAAGGAATCTGGGTGCTGTATAATGTAGGCGATGGCCGCAAGCTCTGCTGCCTGCGCGCCTAAGTGTCCGGGGAGTTTTAATGCGATTTCCTCGAGGGCGCGTCCCTGCGCGTCCTCCACATAAATCCCACAACCTGTTATGCGTTGCCCATCCAGGACTGTGGAAGATCCATCCACATAAATCCTAATGGGGTCACACGTGTCCGGGTGAGGGGGGCTCTGAGATGGAGTACCTATTTTCCTGGGGGGTGTTTTTGCTATAAAGGGGCCTGTATTATGATGTGGAGAGATAATCTCACACTCATGGGGGGTTCCGGGGTACTGTAAATTGTCCGCTAAGTATGTGTGAGTCTTTGTCCGTTTGACTGTGATGTCCCATCCTTGTAAGAGAAGGGTCCACCTAGCAGCGCGGATTTGGCTGACGGTACCGTCTTTAAGTCGTCCGTCTAGTAAAAGTTGGGTGGGGGTGTGCTCGGTCAGAATGGTGATGGGGTTCAGTCCGGTAATGTATGAGAAGTACTGGACTGCCCAGAAAACTGCGAGCAGGTGCCTCTCACAGGCTGAGAATCCCTGCTCCACAGCATCTAAAATTCGGGAGGCATAAGCCACGGGTCTTAGCTGGTCGTGCCGTTCCTGCAGGAGCACGGCTGAAAGGGTGCGGTCTGTGGTCGCTACCTCTATTGCGTAAGGGGAAAGCGGGTCTGGAACTTGTAGTGCAGGGGCTGCTATGAGCGCCTGTTTTAATGATTCCACAGCCTCCGTATGCTGCGGAAGCCATTCCCAGGGAGCTCCTTTCTTTAGGAGGTCTGAGAGGGGCGCTGCCTTGCTGGCGAAACCGTCAATGTGGTTTCGGCAGTAGCCGACCTGTCCTAAAAACGACCGGAGGGCTGAAACGTTCTGGGGAAGGGGCAATTTAGCGATCGAGTCAATTCTTTTATGCTCGATCTCGTGTTTGCCGTGTGTGATAATTGTACCCAAATATACCACTTTTTCTTCCAAAATCTGGGCCTTTTTGGGGTTTACTTTACAGCCAATGGAATGTAGCAATTCCAGGAGTTAGGACAGAAGCTCAATGTGCTCTTCCTTTATGTCTGTCTGCAGTAGTAGATCATCTACATACTGGACCAGACATTCGGGGCGAGAACATTTTGCTAGTCCATTTGCCAGCTGTCGGTGGAAAATGGAGGGGGAGTTGTGGAAGCCTTGTGGCAGGCATGTCCATGTGTACTGCTGCGCTCGGAAAGTGAAGGCAAATTTATACTGGCACGCCTTTGCCAATGGAATGGACCAGAACCCATTACTGACGTCCAAAACCGTGAAATATCGGGCATGGAGTCCCTGTTTGAGCATGGTCTCGGGACTTGTTGCTACGGTGGGGGCTGCTACGGGGGTGACTTTATTGAGTTCCCGATAATCAATGGTCAAGCGCCATGATCCGTCGGGCTTTCTCACTGGCCAAATCGGGGCATTATTAGTAGAGGCTACCGGTCTTAGTACGCCCTGCTCTAATAAGCTCTCTATATCTTTTAGGATTTCTCCCTCTGCTTCTAGGGGGAATCCGTACTGTTTTTGGGGTCTAGGGTCCGGTCCTGTTATTTGTACGGAACCGGTCATCCGTCCACAGTCGTGATTGTGGGTCGCGAATGCTGCCCTGTTCTTTTGCAGGACTGCCCTAACCTGTCGGTCCGTGCTGAGTGTGGTGGGGTTGAACCAAAACTCGCCAACTGCGCTAATTCTGTTCATATAGTCCCCTATGTTGAGCGTTGCGGGGGGCTCTAGCGGATTTCGCCATCTTCCAGACACACTGGTTGACTGGATCGAAGGATAGGTGGTGGGAATTCATAAAGTCGATTCCCAGAATGTGTTCTGCTGTGTGGGGCAGGTCTACTAAAACTACGGGGTGTTTTGTGGTTATGTTTCCTATTTGAATGGGTACAGGGGCTGTGATGTGACCCTGCTGTGAGTGGCCTGTAAAGCCGCTGAGGGTGATGGTGGCTGTAGTGGGCCACGTGTCTTTTTGAAACAGGGTGGAGGAATTTATTGTGGTGCGGGACCCTCCTGTGTCCCAGAGAAATTTGATGGGCTGTCCCCGAATTTTTGCTGCAACTACCGGTCGTCCGGACTGATCCCAAAGGGTGTCGCAGACCCAACTGGGGGAGCCCGAACACCGTCAGTCCGTTCCGGTCAAGTCCGTCTGATCCGAATGGGCGCTAACGCTATGGATGGGCTCTGCCTTTTCTTACTCAGAGTGCCTATTTGTTGGGCTCTCTGTGGCCTTTATGTTACAAGTTGTAACATTCTTGTGATTTTGTTGGGGGGCTGTTCTTTCCCTCATTTACCCAGGCGGGGTTGTGAGGTGTGGCTTTTACTGCTTGCGTGTTTGCGGCGGCTTGCTTTTCCTCGGTGGTTTTAGCGGCGGGTCTATTGTGAACAGATTGCTCCCAAACGCGGGGCAATCTTTTAACCACCCACTTTTCGTTTTGGGCCTCCTCCGAGGGATCATAACTACTACAGGCATTCTGTCCTGCCTCTGTGGCATGGGAGATAAGGGTGCGGGTCCATTTGGCCATATTGTCTGGGGACAGATGGGCACGGTATACGTCTCCAAAAACGTCTTCGAAGTGAATCCACAGGCGTCCTGCGAACGCTGTGGGGTGCTCAGACTTCTTCTGTCTGCACTTATTTAGGCCATCCACGGGGTCACCCCGGTTATACGCGATCGCATCCAGGATCGCGGTATGCATTTCTGAAAGGGTGCCTCCTCCTACGTTCTGTGGGTCGGGATGGGCTGCTGCGACCGATGGGTCTAAGCTGAGGACCGTGAGCTTTACCTGCTCTTTCTCATCCAGGCCGTACATGGTCGCCTGGTGTTTGACGGTGGCAAAGAAATGGTGTGGGTCTGAAGCGGGGAGGAACGGTGTGATTTTTGCACACGCGTCCCGTAATTGGGTCACTGTGAGGCGGGTGGAATATAGGAATTCCGCCTCGTCCGATGTGTCTGTGCGGTGGGTGGTTACTGGGTTCATCGGAGCCTGAACTACCTGCTGTGTGGGGGGTTGGGGCGCTTTTCTCCTTTGGGGCTTTCCCCGCGCACATGTTCCCTGAACATATCTCTGCGCTGTTTCCTGTAATTCTTCCCAATCAGGGCCGTCTTCCTGGTCTAATTTTTCCCCAAAGGTTTCTTGAAATCCCTTTTGGACAGAAAGCAGTGACTGAAGGTCTGCAATCTGCTTCCGGCACTTCGCATGGTCTATGGTGCTCTGTTTTTGTTCCGTGGTTGCAGCGTGGAGGCTGCCTTGTGATCACTACATTGCTTCTGTAGCGTCAGTACCTTCACCCCACCCTCTGCAACTAGGGGGCGGTGTGCCGGGAGTCCCACTCCGGGCAGCGGGGGGCGGTGTGCCGGGAGTCCCACTCCGAGTCGCGGGGGGCGGTGTGCAGGGAGTCCCGCTCCGGGCCGCGGGGGGCGGTGTGCAGGGAGTCCCGCTCCGGGTCGCGGTGTGCAGGGAGTCCCGCTCTGGGTCGCGGTGGGGGGGGGACTCGCCGATCCGGGCCGCGGGGGGGGGGTGTGCAGGGAGTCCCGCTCCGGGCCGCGGGGGGCGGTGTGCAGGGAGTCCCGCTCCGAGTCGCGGGGGGCGGTGTGCAGGGAGTCCCGCTCCGGGCCGCGGGGGGCGGTGTGCAGGGAGTCCCGCTCCGGGCCGCGGGGGGCGGTGTGCAGGGAGTCCCGCTCCGGGTCGCGGTGTGCAGGGAGTCCCGCTCCGGGCCGCGGGGGGCGGTGTGCAGGGAGTCCCGCTCGGGGCCGCGGGGGGCGGTGTGCAGGGAGTCCCGCTCGGGGCCGCGGGGGGCGGTGTGCAGGGAGTCCCGCTCCGGGCCGCGGGGGGCGGTGTGCAGGGAGTCCCGCTCCGGGCCGCGGGGGGCGGTGTGCCGGGAGTCCCGCTCCGGGCCGCGGGGGGGCGGTGTGCAGGGTGTCCCGCTCCGGGCCGCGGGGGGGCGGTGTGCCGGGAGTCCGGGCTAGTCGGGCCGCGGGGGGCGGTGTGCAGGGTGTCCCGCTCCGGGCCGCGGGGGGGCGGTGTGCAGGGAGTCCCGCTCTGGGCCATTGGGGGGGGGCGGTGTGCAGGGAGTCCCGCTCCGGGTCGCGGGGGGCGGTGTGCAGGGAGTCCCGCTCCGGGCCGCGGGGGGCGGTGTGCCGGGAGTCCCGCTCCGGGCCGCGGGGGGCGGTGTGCCGGGAGTCCCGCTCCGGGCCGCGGGGGACGGTGTGCGGGGAGTCCCGCTCCGGGCCGCGGGGGGCGGTGTACCGGGAGTCCCGCTCCGGGCCGCGGGGGGCGGTGTGCCGGGAGTCCCGCTCCGGGCCGCGGGGGGCGTTGTGCCGGGAGTCCGGGCTAGTCGGGCCGCGGGGGGCGGTGTGCCGGGAGTCCCGCTCCGGGCCGCGGGGGGCGGTGTGCCGGGAGTCCCGCTCCGGGCCGCGGGGGGCGGTGTGCCGGGAGTCCGGGCTAGTCGGGCCGCGGGGGGCGGTGTGCCGGGAGTCCCGCTCTGGGCCGCGGGGGGCGGTGTGCAGGGAGTCCCGCTCCGGGCCGCGGGGGGCGGTGTGCCGGGAGTCCGGGCTAGTCGGGCCGCGGGGGGCGGTGTGCCGGGAGTCCCGCTCCGGGCCGCGGGGGGCGGTGTGCCGGGAGTCCCGCTCCGGGCCGCGGGGGGCGGTGTGCCGGGAGTCCCGCTCCGGGCCGCGGGGGGCGGTGTGCCGGGAGTCCCGCTCCGGGCCGCGGGGGGCGGTGTGCCGGGAGTCCCCCTCCGGGCCGCGGGGGGCGGTGTGCAGGGAGTCCCGCTCCGGGCCGCGGGGGGCGGTGTGCAGGGAGTCCCGCTCTGGGCCGCGGGGGGCGGTGTGCAGGGAGTCCCGCTCTGGGCCGCGGGGGGCGGTGTGCAGGGAGTCCCGCTCCGGGCCGCGGGGGGCGGTGTGCCGGGAGTCCGGGCTAGTCGGGCCTGGCTGCAGGATGGCGCGGAGCGGGCGGCTGCGATCCGGGGTGAAGCCGAAGCTGAAGCGATGGCGGAAAGGGCAGAGCAGCGAATCAAACCCGGAGAGCTGCCGCCACCGGGAGGCCGCGCGGAGCCGATTCTTCAGCAGAGCGGCAGGTGGGAGCCCGGGGCGAGTCCGCAAGAAAGGCCCAGGCTTCAGGCCCGGCCTTCGGGCCCACGTGTGGCTGCGGCCCCGTCACTGCGCCGGTGCCCAGTGAGCGGCGCCGGTGCCCAGTGAGTGGTGCCGGTGCCCAGTGAGCGGCGCCGGTGCCCAGTGAGTGGCGCCAGTGCCCAGTGAGCGGTGCCGGTGCCCAGTGAGCGGCGGCGCCGGTGCCCAGTGAGCGGTGCCCAGTGAGCGGCGCCGGTGCCCAGTGAGCGGCGCCGGTGCCCAGTGAGCGGCGCCGGTGCCCAGTGAGCGGCGCCGGTGCCCAGTGAGCGGCGCCGGTGCCCAGTGAGCGGCGCCGGTGCCCAGTGAGCGGCGCCGGTGCCCAGTGAGCGGTGCCAGTGCCCAGTGAGCGGTGCCGGTGCCCAGTGAGCGGCGGCGCCGGTGCCCAGTGAGCGGCGCCAGTGCCCAGTGAGCGGTGCCCAGTGAGCGGTGCCGGTGCCCAGTGAGCGGCGCCGGTGCCCAGTGAGCGGCGCCGGTGCCCAGTGAGCGGCGCCGGTGCCCAGTGAGCGGCGCCGGTGCCCAGTGAGCGGCGCCAGTGCCCAGTGAGCGGCGCCGGTGCCCAGTGAGCGGTGCCGGTGCCCAGTGAGCGGCGCCGGTGCCCAGTGAGCGGCGCCGGTGCCCAGTGAGCGGTGCCCAGTGAGCGGTGCCGGTGCCCAGTGAGCGGCGCCGGTGCCCAGTGAGCGGCGCCGGTGCCCAGTGAGCGGCGCCAGAGCCCAGTGAGTGGTGCCGGTGCCCAGTGAGCGGCGCCGGTGCCCAGTGAGCGGCGCCGGTGCCCAGTGAGCGGCGCCGGTGCCCAGTGAGCGGCGCCGGTGCCCAGTGAGCGGCGCCGGTGCCCAGTGAGCGGCGCCGGTGCCCAGTGAGCGGCGCCGGTGCCCAGTGAGCGGCGCCGGTGCCCAGTGAGTGGCGCCAGAGCCCAGTGAGCGGCGCCGGTGCCCAGTGAGCGGCGCCAGTGCCCAGTGAGTGGCGCCAGTGCCCAGTGAGCGGCGCCGGTGCCCAGTGAGCGGCGCCAGTGCCCAGTGAGCGGCGCCAGTGCCCAGTGAGCGGCGCCGGTGCCCAGTGAGCGGCGCCGGTGCCCAGTGAGCGGCGCCGGTGCCCAGTGAGCGGCGCCGGTGCCCAGTGAGCGGCGCCGGTGCCCAGTGAGCGGCGCCGGTGCCCAGTGAGCGGCGCCGGTGCCCAGTGAGCGGCGCCGGTGCCCAGTGAGCGGCGCCGGTGCCCAGTGAGCGGCGCCGGTGCCCAGTGAGCGGCGCCGGTGCCCAGTGAGCGGCGCCAGAGCCCAGTGAGCGGCGCCGGTGCCCAGTGAGCGGCGCCGGTGCCCAGTGAGTGGTGCCGGTGCCCAGTGAGCGGCGCCGGTGCCCAGTGAGTGGCGCCGGTGCCCAGTGAGCGGCGCCGGTGCCCAGTGAGCGGCGCCGGTGCCCAGTGAGCGGCGCCGGTGCCCAGTGAGCGGCGCCGGTGCCCAGTGAGCGGCGCCGGTGCCCAGTGAGCGGCGCCGGAGCCCAGTGAGCGGCGCCGGTGCCCAGTGAGCGGCGCCGGTGCCCAGTGAGCGGCGCCGGTGCCCAGTGAGCGGCGCCGGTGCCCAGTGAGCGGCGCCGGTGCCCAGTGAGCGGCGCCGGTGCCCAGTGAGCGGCGCCGGTGCCCAGTGAGCGGCGCCGGTGCCCAGTGAGCGGCGCCGGTGCCCAGTGAGCGGCGCCAGAGCCCAGTGAGCGGCGCCGGTGCCCAGTGAGCGGCGCCGGTGCCCAGTGAGCGGCGCCAGAGCCCAGTGAGCGGCGCCGGTGCCCAGTGAGCGGCGCCGGTGCCCAGTGAGCGGCGCCGGTGCCCAGTGAGCGGCGCCGGTGCCCAGTGAGCGGCGCCGGTGCCCAGTGAGCGGCGCCGGTGCCCAGTGAGCGGCGCCGGTGCCCAGTGAGCGGCGCCGGTGCCCAGTGAGCGGCGCCGGTGCCCAGTGAGCGGCGCCGGTGCCCAGTGAGCGGCGCCGGTGCCCAGTGAGCGGCGCCGGTGCCCAGTGAGCGGTGCAGTGCCCAGTGAGTGGCTGCCAGTGAGTGGTGCCAGTGCCCAGTGAGTGGCTGCAAGTGAGTGATGCCAGTGCCCAGTGAGTGGTGCCAGTGCCCAGTGAGTGGTGCCGGTGCCCAGTGAGTGGTGCCAGTGCCCAGTGAGTGGTGCCAGTGCCCAGTGAGTGGTGCCAGTGCCCAGTGAGTGGTGCCAGTTCCCAGTGAGGTGGTGCCAGTGCCCAGTGAGTGCCTGCCAGTGATTGTTGAATCTCAGCTCACTGGCCTCTCTCTCCCCCTGGGTTCTCGTGATGGGTGCAGCAGTTGCTGATGGATTGAGTTGTCTCTGGGTTGTTGAGAGGCTGAGAATAATAGTGTAAGAGATGGAGTTTGGATGCTGCAGAAACTACTGACCTCTCGCTGTTGGGTTTAATGTGGAGTGAGGGGTAGATGGGGTCTTCGTTCCTCATAAATTTGTTATTAACCTCTGAACTCTGCATGTTCTTCCAGGAAAGAGTGATCTAACTGTAGATGTACTGAAACTGCACAATGAACTCCAGTCCAACAGTTTATCATTTGGTCCACGAGAGACTTCGTCAGCAGAGCCGTTTGTTGAGTGCGAGGATGGTGCGCCCACAGAAAAATCCTCTGCCACCTTCCTCAGTGGCCTGTCTGACTGCAGCAACATGACGTTTAGCCGAGTCCAACGTTTCTGGGAATCCAACTCAGCAGCTCACAAAGAGGTGAGTGTAGAAGAGAGTTTCCCGGGGCCAGGTACTGGAGGCATTCTGTGGCTGCGGATCTTAATCTGTAACCCTGGGCAATCAGTGTCGCTATCACACTCGGGTTGACCATGAGCAAGGACACTGCCTGTTCATACACTCTACTCATTGTGTTCACACACTGGGTCTCTCCTCGCTCACTCTACACTGTATTGTGCTCAGTGTCTATAAACAGGCAGTTTGTGGAGAGTGTGAACTGAGACAGTTCACACTGACGTCAGTCACTCTCTATGTTTTTCCCCAGATCTGTGCTGTTTTGGCTGCTGTTACTGAGGTGATCCGCTCGCAAGGTGGGAATGAGACAGAGACAGAATATTTTGCAGCTTTGGTAAGTTTTTACCCCGGGCTCCTGTTTTTACCTGCAAGATGACTGCTTAAAAAAATGTTTCTTCACAGACGAGGCACATTTCAGATCCAGTTGTTTTCCATCAGTTTCTAACCTTTTTCCTTTTGGTATGTGTGGGCGCATGCGGAAATCATTCTGGGCTGATCTCTTTGAGCGGTCAGGGAATGCCGAGTGGGTTGTCTTTCGGACTATGGATTGCACATGGGAACAGGGTTTTACATAATCAGTGAATTAGCCATGCTCCCGTTTTGTCCAATAGATATTGCCAGCCATCCTCAGTGAAGACATTGCAGGCTGGGCATACAATCTGCAAAGTTAAGGGTATGTTTAATTAACAGAAAAAGGCTAAAGTTCACTTGTTTGCAGTGTGATAAGAGACCCAATGACAGGGTCTGTTATTCATTGTTTATTTGCCAATCAGAAGTACAATTAGCCATATTGGGATTTCTGGAGTCACATTTATCCTAGTCCCACAGGAGTGTGCTGGATGAAGCAAGATGTGTAGTGAAAAGTTTACGGTTATGGAACTCATGGACCAGGTAAAGATCTTCGAGCATAAGGCAGGTTGTGATTAATTGTTGCTGGGTAGGAGGCAGTGATTCTGACAGCTGTATGAGTCCCCAGCCTGACTTCATGCTTGTATCTCTCTGGCAGATGACTACATTGGAAGCGGTGGAATCCGAGGAATCTGTTGCGGCCATAGCCTACCTGCTGAATTTGGTAATGAAACGGTAAGTCCAAATATTGCAGAATTCTGCTGGGGCATTGGTGCATAAAATAAAATTAATTTTAAGGCAATTAGTAAAAGGATTGGCAAAATTAATGATAATCTTTATGAATGTCACAAGTAGGCTTACATTAACACTGCAATGAAGTTACTGTGAAAAGCCCCTCGTCGCCACACTCTGGCGCCTGTTCGGGTCACAGAGGGAGAATTCAGAATGTCCAATTCACCTAACGAGCACGTCTTTCAGGACTTGTGGGAGGAAATAGGAGCACCCGGAGGAAACCCACGCAGACACGGGGAGAACGTGCAGACTCCGCACAGACAGTGACCCAGACCGGGAATCAAATCTGTGACCCCGGCGCTGCTAACCACTGTGCTACCGTGCCGCACTTAATGGGAGTTCAAGTCAATAAATCCAATGAACCTGATACCGTGAATGGCTGAGCAACAAAAATAGTGAATGCATTGACCGTGAATTTTGAAGATTCACCGGATTCTGGAATGATTCCCAGTGGATTGGGAAGGAGCAGGTATAATACCACCATTCAACAAAGGAGAGGGAGAGCGAGATTGCAGGCCAGTTAGCCTGACACCAGTCAGGAATCCATTGGTAATGGGGCAGTTTGAATATTGATTAGACAGTCAGCATGATTTTATGATGCTCCCCTGGCAGCGCGTTCCAGGCACTCACCACCCTGTGTAAAAAAACCTGCCTCGCACATCTCCTCGAAATTTTCCCCCTCGCACCATAAACCTATGTCCCCTAGTAATTGACTTTTCCACCCTGGGAAAAGTGTCTGACTATCCACACTGTCCATGCCCCTCATAATTTTGTAACCCTCTTTATCAGGTCGCCCCTCAACCTCCGTTGTTCCAGTGAAAACAATCCAAGTTTATCCAGCCTCATCATAGCTTTTTAAAAATAAATTGAGAGTACCCAATAATCTTTTTCCAATTAAAGGGCAATTTAGCATGGTCAATCCAACTTCCCTGCACGTCCTTTTGGGTTGTGGGGGTGAGACCCACGCAGACTCTGGGAGAATGTGCAAACTCCGCACGGACAGTGACCCGGGGCCAGGATTGAACCTGGGTCCTTGGCGCCGCGAGGCAGCAGTGCTCACCACTGCCCCACCGTACCGCCCTCCTCTCCTCATAGCTAATTCCCACCAGGCCAGGCAACATTCTGGTAAACCTCTTCTGTACCCTCTCTGGAGTTTGGTGACCAGAATTGAACATTATATTCCAAATGTGGCCTAACTAAGGTTCTGTACAGCTGCAGCACGACTTGCCAATTTGTATACTCCCGTTGATAGACTTATAAAATGTTTTGGGATTTTTCCTACTTTTACCAGCCAGCGTTTTCTCATATCCCCTCTTTTCTCTCCTAATTGCTTTCTTAAGCTCCATCCTGCCCTTCACTAATGGCTCGGCTGATTCACTCCCCTTGAACTTGCTAAAATCCTCTTTTCCTTTTCACTGAATCCTGAATATCTCTGGTCATTCATGGTTCTCTGGGCTTGTTACTCCTTCCTATCACTCTAGAGGGAACATGTTGGACCTGTACCACCCCCATTTTCTCTTTGAACACCCCTCACTGCTCTTCTGTAGATTTCCCCACAGTAACCTTTTCCTGTTTACCTTGGCCAGATCCTGCCTTATTTTACTAAAATCCGGTCTCCCCCAATCCAAAACCTTCTTTTACAACTTGTCTATTTCTTTGTCCATAACAAATTTAAATTGAACCATGTTGTGGTCGCTATCACCAAAATGCTCCCACACCAACACATCAACCACCTGTCTGGCTTCATTCCCCAGAATTAGGTCCAGCCCTGCACCATCCCTTGTTGGATCCTCTACAAAATGCCCTAAAATGTTCTGTATCCATTTTAAGAACTCCACTCCATCTAAGCCCTTAACACAGTGACTTTCCAAATAACTGTTGGGAAAGATGAAATCACCTGATATAATAACCCTATTATTATTTTTCACATTCCGTGAATGACGCACATATTTGCTCCTCAGTTTCCCGCTAACTATCTGGGGGTCCATAATAAACACCCAGCATCGTAGCTGTCCCTTTTTATTCCTAAGATCTACCCACAAAGCTTCATTTGATGTCTCCTCCAAGATATCGGGCGGGGTGGCCCGGCGCCAAGAAAGGAGAGGACCACTCCGGCGTCGGGCCACCCGGACGTTGCGGAATCCTCCGCTCTTCCGGGGGCTATGCCGGCGCCGGAGGGAAAGAGTGGCCCCACGGCACAGGCTCGCCCGCAGATCAGTGGGCCCCAATTGCGAGCCAGGTCACTGTGGCCCCCCCCCCCCCCCCCGGGGCCGGATCCCCGCGCGCCCCCCTGAGGACCCTGCTAGATGATCGACAAGCCAGGTCCCGCCGTGATGGACCATGTCCATTTCACGCCGGTGGGGCTGGCCTTAAACGGGCGGCCACTTGGCCCATCGGGGCCCGGCGAATTGCCGGGGGGGGGGGCTGCCAACAGGCCCCCCGCTGGCGCGGCGTAAACCCCGTCCCCGCCCGAAAACCGGCGGGGGTCGGAGAATCCCGCCCATCATCTTTCCTTACCTCAGGAACTGACTCCTTAACTAATAATGCAATGCCACCTCATGTTTTACCCCCTCCTTTGTCTCGTCTGAAGATTCTACATCTCGGGATGTTGAGCTGCCAATCCTGCCCCATCCTCATCCACGTCTCCATGATGGCTATTATATCACAATTACACATATCCATCCTTGCCCTTCACTCATCCGTTTTACACCTTGCAAACAAACCTAAAAAAAGACATTTATGCCTACTCTCTGCTTCCAGAGAGGCGTCTTCTGTCAGAAGGTTGTGAATCTTTGCAAATCTCTATCCCAGAAGACTGTGCATGCTCAGTTCTTGCATGTGATCTGGATAGAAGGGAAGTGAGAAATATTGTGGGCAGCACGGTAGCACAAGTGGATAGCACTGTGGCTTCACAGCGCCAGGGTCCCAGGTTCGATTCCCCGCTGGGTCACTGTCTGTGCGGAGTCTGCACGTTCTCCCCGTGTCTGCGTGGGTTTTCTCCGGGTGCTCCGGTTTCCTCCCACAGTCCAAAGACGTGCAGGTTAGGTGGATTGGCCATGCTAAAAATTGCCCGTAGTGTCCATAAGGGTTGGGAGGGGTTATTGGGTTGCGGGGATAGGGTGGAAGTGAGGGATTAATGTGGGTCGGTGCAGACTCGATGGGCCGAATGGCCTCCTTCTGCATTGTATGTTCTATGTAATCTATGTAATATTGGGGTAGAAGAGGAAGGTGAATTTGATGTGGAAGATCATTGTTACCTTATTGAACGGCAGAGGAGGATCGAGGGGCCGATTGGCCTCCTGTTCCAATTGCTTGGTGCTTGTGCTGTAATTGTGAATGTGTCTTATGAATCCAGCTGGATAATTATTCTGCTTATGGATTGCAGTGTTCCAAGTCCTGTTCTAATAAAGAAGTTCTCAGACACAGCAAAAGTCTTTATGAATCTCTTGGCTTCTCAGACGGGTGCAGGATCCACGGCAGCACTACGATGGGTGGGTGTGATCTGTTTCTCTGTTCCCCAATGGTGTTTGTTCGCTGGTGTAACCGTGTAGAGTTTTCATTGTGATCTGGCCTTGTTTCCTTGTCTGACAGATTCTCTCGTGCCTCTCCACACTGCTGCGCAAACAAGATTTGGCTGTGTGGAGCTTCCCCTCGACACTCCAAGTTTACCATGGCCTCCTCAGTTTCACAGTACATGTCAAACCAAAGGTGAGTTGGTCATTCACAATCTGAGGTGATGAAATGACTTGGCTAATGGGGTGATGATGATTTGATTTATTGTCACATGTACTGAAGTACAGTGAAAAGTATTTTTCTGTGGCCGAGGGAACGTACATAGTAGTCAAAAAAAAATCGACAGAGTACATTGACAAATGGTACATCGACAAACAGTGTTTGGTTGCAGTGCGGAACAAGGGGCCAAACAAAGCAAATACATGAGCAAGAGCAGCATAGGGCGTCGTGAATAGTGTCTTACAGGGAACAGATCAGTCCGAGGGGCCGTCGTTGAGGAGTCTAGTAGCTGTGGGGAAGAAGCTGTTCCTATGTCTGGATGTGCGGGTTTTCAAACTTCTGTACCTTTTTCCTGATGGAAGGGTCTGGAAGAAGGCAATGCCTGGGTGGGAGGGGTCTCTGATAATGCTGTCTGCCTTCGTGAGACAGCGGGAGGTGTAGATAGAATCAATGTGGGGGTGGCGAGCTTGTGTGATGCGGTGGGCTGAGTTCACCACATTCTGCAGTTTCTTGCGATCTTGGACCGAGCAGTTGCCATACCAGGCTGTGATGCAGCCGGATAGGATGCTCTCTATCGCACATCTGTAGAAGTTTGTGAGAGTCGATGCAGACATGCCGAATTTCTTTAGCTTCCGTCGGAAGTAGAGACGTTGTTGGGCTTTCTTGACTGTTGCATCAATGTGAGTGGACCAGGACAGACTGTTGGTGATGGTGACCCCCAGGAACTTAAAGCTATCGACCATCTCCACTTCGGAGCCATTGATGCAGACGGGAGTGTGTGTCGTGCTGCGCTTCCTGAAGTCGATGATCAGTTGCTTGGTCTTTCCAACATTTAGAGAGAGGTTGTTTTCGGTACACCGTGCAACCAAGTGATTTATCTCCCTTCTGTAGTCTGATTCGTCGTTGTTTGAGATGCGGCCCACCACAGTCGTATCATCCGCAAACTTACAGATTAAGTTGGAGTTAAATCTTGCCACACTGTCATGTGTGTATAGGGAGTACAGTAGACTGAGCACACATCCTTGCGGGGCTCCGGTTTTGAGGACTATTGTGGAGGAGGTGCTGTTGCCTATCCTGACAGATTGCGGTCTGTTGGTGAGGAAGTCGAGGATCCAGCTGTACAGGGAGGGGTCAAGTCCAAGGTTGCAGAGTTTGGTTATTAGTCTTGTTGCGATAATGGTGTTGAAGGCAGAGCTGTAGTCTCTGAACAGCAGACTTACGTAGGTGGCCTTGTTGTCGAGATGTTCGAGTGTTGATTGTAGAATTGTTCATAACCCATCTGACTACAGACAGCAATAGAAATGGACTGGTGGCAGAGGGGCCAATGGGTTGGGGAAGCCAAGGTCAGTGTTTGGTGCTGCCAGTTGGTGGTATGGGTGCCACACAGGTTGTGGGTTACAGGGGATGAACTGAGCAGGGACTGTGGCGCATAGGGGTTCACAGAAATCCATCAATTGCAGGTTTAAAAGTAACTTTTAATGTAGCAACAGTCGCCGTTTGCAGGCGGCAGTTCCAAACTCCCACTCCTGTGTGTGGAGAAATGTTTGCTAATTTCATTCCTCAAAGGTCTGGCTCTAACATTTACACTCTGTCCTGAGACTGACTACCAGCACAAATAGTTTCTCTCTACTGGGCCTCGTTTTTTCTCCTTAATATCTTAAAAACTTGGATCGAATCATTCCCTGACTTTGCAGATTCCAAGGAATATAACCCGAGTTTGTATGGTCTCTTGTCGAAGGACCCTTGGAGTCCAGGATCATTCTGGTAAATCTACGTTGCACTTCCAAGGCCAATATTTTCTTCCTCGGGTGCTCCGAACTGTTCACAGTAACACTCCAGGTATGATCTAACCAGGGCTTTGCATTTTCCAACCTGTTCAGGCCATGTTGATGATCCATGTCACTGGTCTGTTGAGTCTTTGCTCTCAGTATCTCTGTGATCTTAATGCTTCCATCTACACAGCTTACAATGCAGCCTTTGTGTCATCTGTGAATTTGTACCCTGTCATCTCGGTTGTTAATGAATAATTGAGGCACCAACACACATCTTTGCAGGACTCCCAATAATCACATTCTGTCCATTATAGAAACATTCAAACATAGGAAATAGAAGCAGGAGGAGGCCATTCGGCCCTTCGAGCCCGCTCTGCCATTCAGTATGATCATGGCTGATCATCAATACCCTGATCCTGCCTCTTCCCCCCCCCCCCCCCCCCCCCCGCCATATTCTTTGATCCCTTTAGCCCCAAGAGCTATATCTAATTCCTTCTTGAAATTACACAACATTTTGGCCTCAACTACTTTCTGTGGTAGTAAATCCAACAGCTTCATCACTCACTGGGTGAAGAAATTTCTCCTCACCTCAGTCCTAAAAGGTTTACCCCGTATTCTCAAACTATAATCCCTAGTTCTGGACTCCGCCACCATTATCTCAACATTCTCCCCAGTCACACACTGTTACCAGACTCCTAAATGACCCTCTTATGGACTGACCTCATTAACACTACACCCTGTATGCTTCACCCGATGCCAGTGCTTATATAGTTACATTGTGAACCTTGTGTTGCCCTATTATGTATTTTCTTTTATTTCCTTTTCTTCCCATCTACTTAATGATCTGTTGAGCTGCTCGCAGAAAAATACTTTTCACCGTACCTCAGTACACGGGACATTAGACAAAATCCAATCACTTTTCTGACCAGATCAATCATTTGTTTTCAGTTCCTTCAGCTTCAATTTTAGCTCCGTCCTCAATGAAGAACTTTATCGGATGTTTTCAGAATCTATGGAAATTTTATCCATAGACATTCTGCAATCCACTGATTTGAACGTTTTGAAGAAGTGACTAGTTAGGTTTGTTAGCGATGCTCTGCTGTTTTCAAATCCATGCTAGCTCTCACAGCCCAACAGTTTCAGCTTTTCACCCTATCCTTAAATGTGGACTCTACTAATTTCCAACATCATATGTTAGGCTAACCGGTCTGTAATTCTCTGCCCCCCTCCCCTTAACAACCAGTGAGGTGAGCAAATTTCCAGTCTAAAGGAACAGGCCTAGATTAAAGAGATAGTGTGTGTAACCAAGCAGATACTGTGTGTGTGGTGGGAGCTGCAGGCAGTGTAATTCTGGGCTGTTGCTGACTGTCTTCTCTCCCACCCAGGTCCGGAAGGAGGCACATCGCGGAATCTGCTCTGTGCTAAAGGGATGTGACTTCATGTTTGGAGACCTGGCACCCCCCCACCACCCTGCCGCACAATCAACAGCCAGATTCTGCATAAAGGAGATTGAGGAGTTTGGAGGTTTGTGGGGACGGGGTGACTGAGGACCCTTTTGGAGCTCTGTGGGTGAGGTGGTGCTGTTTGGATTATGGAGTGCTGAGTAAAATGCCCATTTTGTGAATTGTTGTGTTTGTTTCTTACAGGCAGTGGAGAGGGTACCACAGCTCTGCACGTGTTGGGTTTGCTGAAGGATGTCCTCCCGAGTTTCCCTGTCAGTTGTGTAAAGTCGTGCTGTGAGATTCTGCTCAGGGTCATGACTCTCAATCATGTGGTAATTGACTAATTTTATTAATCAGAGAAGCCATTCTGGTCATTGAATCGACATCTCTGCTCAAGAGCAACCCAGTTAATCCCACTCCCCGTGTCTTTCCCAGTTAGTCCCGCCCCCCCGTGTCTTTCCCAGTTAATCCCACTCCCCGTGTCTTTCCCAGTTAGTCCCACATCCCGTGTCTTTCCCAGTTAGGTCCCACATCCCGTGTCTTTCCCAGTTAGTCCCACATCCCGTGTCTTTCCCAGTTAGTCCTGCTCCCCGTGTCTTTCCCAGTTAGTCCTGCTCCCCATGTCTTTCCCAGTTAGTCCTGCTCCCCGTGTCTTTCTCAGTTAGTCCCACTCCCCGTGTCTTTCCCAGTATCCCGACGATTCATCCTCCTTCAGATATTCGTTCATTTTCTGTTTGAATGCGACTCAGTAACTCCTTGCGTTAAGCCACCCTGCTGAAAGATGTTTTGCATTAATGTTTATTCTTTGGGGCCTCTTTTTCAATGGAGGCAATATTTTCAGTTTTATGTTGCCTGCTCTCTGGGCCCTGCCCTTCCCTGTGCTGTTCCCTGGCTCTGCCCTCCCCTGTGCTGTTCCCTGGCTCTGCCCTCCCCTGTGCTGTTCCCTGGCTCTGCCCTCCCCTGTGCTGTTCCCTGGCTCTGCCCTCCCCTGTGCTGTTCCCTGGCTCTGCCCTTCCCTGTGCTGTTCCCTGGCTCTGCCCTCCCCTGTGCTGTTCCCTGGCTCTGCCCTTCCCTGTGCTGTTCCCTGGCTCTGCCCTCTCCTGTGCTGTTCCCTGGCTCTGCCCTTCCCTGTGCTGCCCTCTGGCTCTGCCCTGTGCTGATCTTTGGGCTCTGCCCTCCCCCGCAGACCCTCGCCACCCCACCTCCCCCGCAGACCCTCGTCAGCCCTGAAGATTCTCTGCACCTACCGGGCAAGTTCCCATGTCATCCTCTTTCTGTTTCAGATGGTGACGGCGTGCGCGATGCAAGCATTTCATGGACTTTTTGTCGCCAAACCAAATTCAGCAGTCCTGACAGCAGAACTCAACGCTCAGATCATAACTGTGAGTGAGGAGCCCAGCAATGGAATGGATGCTTGGGTGATCAGGGGAGGGGTCTGAGTAATCCTGAGGGAAATAGGGGGAGAGTATGGGTGTCCTGGAGGTTTTGAGAAGTCTGTATATGGCAGTGACCCTGGGAGAGGTTGGGTGACCTCTGTGTGACCCAGGAGCAGTTGTGGTTGGGCGGAGGGTTTGGTGGTGGTGATCGGTTTTACTGGTACTTGTGTGTAGTGGTTGGTATCTAACTGAGTCTGTATTTCCTTCTCAGGCTCTGTATGATTATCTGCCAAACGTGAGTGACCTACAGCCTATCCTGGCTTGGCTCATCGTCATGGAAAAAGCTCATATCAACTTGTGCAGGTAATCATTTTGCATCATTTGGGGTCTCTCGGATATCGGATTTGTTTTGGGGCCTAGAATATGGGATTTATTTTGGTGTCTGTAGGGTATGGGATTTGTTTTGGGATCTCCGAGATATGGGATTTGTTTTGGGATCTCTGGGATATGGGTTTATTTTGGGGTGTGTGGAATATGGGTTTATTTTGTAGTCGATGGGATTTATGTAAGAGAGGCACAGTGGAATTGTCACTGGGCTAGTAATCCAGAGACTCCGGATAATGCTCCGGGGACCCGGGTCCGAATCCCACCACGCCGGGTGATGGAATTTAACCTCAATAAAATATCTGGAATTAAAAGTCTAATGATGACCATGAAACCATTGTTGATTGTCGTAAAAACCCATCTGGTTCACTCGTGTCGTTTAGAGAAGGAAATCTGCCGTCCTTACCTGGTCTGACCTACATGTGACTCCAGACCCACAGCAATGTGGTTGATTCTGAAATGCCCCCTCCAGGGCAATTAGGGATGGGCAATAAATGCTGGCACAGCCGGCGACGCCCACGCCCAGGAATTAATTTTTAAAAAATCTGTAGAACATGGGATTTATTTTGGGGTCTCTATGATATGGGATTTATTTGGGGGTCTCTCGGACATGGGATTTAGTTTGTTGCCTGCAGGATATGGAATTGTATTGCCGAGCTGTGCTCTTTGACCCTCTCGTGTCCCAATCTTTCCTCCTGTTGTTAGGTTGCAGGGTTTGCTTTGTTTGGCCCATCTCCCTCGTCTCTTCTCCACAGCTGTCAGTTGCCTCCTGTCGCCTCAATATCAGCTCATGGCAGCTGCAGCAGATACCATGAAGGTGGGTTAGAGTCATCGTCTTTACTGTAAAATAGTTGTTCTGCAGTCCGTCAAGTATTAATATGGGAATGATCCTGTGGAGATACCTGGAATAGGCTTTGATCAGGAGCAAGTGGAACATGTCTGTGAGTCACGTCGATTCACACTGGCCGTTGTGGCCTGAATTGGTGATTGAATGTTTGGGGAGAGAGGAGGTGAACTGCATGGATTGCAGTTTGTGTATTTGAGGAGAGAGGAGGTGAGCTGCATGGATTGCAGTCTGTTTGGGGAGAGAGGAGGTGAACTGCATGGATTGCAGTCTGTTTGGGGAGAGAGGAGGTGAACTGCATGGATTGCAGTCTGTTTGGGGAGAGAGGAGGTGAGCTGCATGGATTGCAGTTTGTGTATTTGAGGAGAGAGGAGGTGAGCTGCATGGATTGCAGTTTGTGTATTTGAGGAGAGAGGAGGTGAGCTGCATGAATTGCAGTTTGTGTGGTTGGTCTGGTTGCTGGGACCTGAGACTCCAGGTGCTGGGACATAGAACCAAAGAATGTCCCTGTTCTGTAAGGACCCTCAGAAAGAACAATTCACCTTGTGCCACTTTCCTGTCTTACCATCAGTAGCCCTCCAAATGTTTCCTTTTCAGCTAAGGATCCAATTCCCTTTGAATTGAATCTTCTCAGGTTCACTCTCAGACAGTGCATTCCAGATCCTAACCACTCGCTGTGTGAATCTGCCTCCACCACACGGTCAGACAGAACATTCCAGATCCTAACCACGAAATAGCGAGGAGGAAAGACTCCTCCAACGGCAGGAGGATATAGACGGGCTGGTGAGATGGGCAGCACAGTGGCCAATGGAATTTAGCCTGTAAAGTGTGAGATCATAAGAACTCGGAGCAGAGTCGGCCACTGAGCCTCTCGAGCCTGCTCCATTATTCAGTACAATCCCCTCTCAGCCTCAACTTCATTTCCCTCCCTGTTCTACATAACCCTTCAAACCATTAATTAAAATTCTGTCTATCTCCTCAAATTTACTCACTTGTCTCTGGGGGAGTGAATTCCACAGATTCACAACCCTGTCAAGGTCCCTCATGATTATGAAAACCTCTATCCAATCTCCTCTCAACCTTCTCTTCAAGGAAAACTTCTCCAATCTAACTGCAAATCCTTGGAGTCATTGTGGTGAATCTTTTCTGCCTTCACTTCCTTCCAGCTGTGTGGTACCCAGAACGAGGCACAATACTGAATGTCATGGAGATTTCTGATTGCTGCCACTTCCTACTGTTTGTACAGGTGCTGCTGAGAGAATGCGTGGCTCCATTCACGACTGATATCAGAGGCTTTGCTTCGTCTACCCCCTCGGGAGCTGCTTCCTACGTTTGCAAGATGTTCAGGTGAGATGTTTGAGCTCTCGGTGGACTCACTGTGACCAACACAGCCGCTGCATGTGGGGAATCGAGTCATTAGCAGGAATGGGGAGGGGTCGAGAGG